>NW_009611748.1:0-44031 GCF_000690535.1 Cariama cristata
GAAGAAAGAGCTTGGACATAGAGAAGCGGGACGGGGTGGTCTTAGGGGCGCTTGGGGCTGGCCAGGAACCCCATCTTCATGGGAAGTGGTCGAAGAGTCTCAGATGTGTTTCGTGCTCTTGTCAGGGAGATGAGAGTAAAGCATTTTGTGATGTCGAAAAGTTGCTGTGTAAAATCTGCAACTGGTGCTACCCCGGGGATTAATTAAGCTTAAATTTAAGTTTCTGAACGTGGGAATTGTGTGCCTTGTAAGGAGTTGGGGCCGGTGGGAGGGAAGGTGATGGGAAAAGTCTGAGGGAAGCTGGGTCCGTGTTTGATAAGTGCACGGATGCTTTTCAGCGTTGCTCAGATGGCTCCTGCAAAGAAAGGTGGCGAGAAGAAAAAGGGACGCTCTGCCATCAATGAGGTGGTAACAAGGGAATATACCATCAACATTCACAAGCGGATCCATGGCGTGTAAGTCCTTCTCTCTATCAGTGAAATTGGCTTTACGTAAAGTGGCTTTTGGAAGTTAGTTTGGTGGGTTTTAAACGGCAGAGCGCAACAGTCCTTACCAGCACCCATGCTAAACATAACATAGTAAGTTATAGAAGTGAAATACTGTTCTAATCAAATGATTGGCTCTGTGCTTATCACTGCATTGTGTGAGGTGTAAATTGGAGTATGATTTGAGTTAAACGCAATTTGTTGTGTATAGATGAGAGTAACTTTTTACCTGACAAAATGCTGAACCTCATACAACTGTGTAGTAGTAAAGTGCTTGAGAGGACTTGTTGAGAAACTGCATCTCCCTTTGATTGTCTTTGTGTGTGTATGGCTACAGTCAGGTGGAAGAAAAACGTATCTGAATGAAAACAATTGGTGAAATTGCTGAAGTTAACTTAGAACAGGAGAGAAACAAGACAGTGGACTATCGCAAAACCAAGGGTGAGGACGTGAGGCAGTGGTACCTTTAAATGGCAATAAGATGTTCTGGCCTTGCCTGTTGATTGTTTATGGCAATTCAGTCTATTTTTAATGCTGATGATCCTGCTATCCACTTGTTTGGGACGGTTTCTTTTTGGGCATGAAGTACTAGGGGTGAAATACTTTTTGTTTAATGCTTGTCTCACTTGTAATCACTCACCCACTCCCCATTTCTCGCACTAAATCTTAACAGCAGTGTGCAAATAATGCTAAATATAACCCACTGTGGGACCCCAGACACTGCTGATGCTAGTCGCATGTGACAGTGTAGGTATAATATATATGGCAAAACACCTCACAGTGCAGGTGTAACTTTTAGTGTAAATGCCCAGCCATGTAGAATCTGTCCATAACAGGCATGAGACATGCTACTTTTTTAAAAAAAACAGTTCTGATGGTGGTATTGGTGCAGTCCTCCTAATGTGAAGAAAGTAACCATCAAATACTGTTTAGCAGAAGCTGTCATTCAGAATAGCATCAGTTTTGTTCTGCCGTTTATTTCAATACTGATACGATTCCGTCAAGTTTGTATTACTACTGTTGCGCTGCTTTTCTCATGGGCCTTTTATTCAGAGTATCTGTGAAAGCTCTGATCTCCTCAGTCGTATTGCGGTAAGTTCTGATGTCAACATGACTTAAGATCCGGGAAATCTTGCAGTTGCAAAATTTTACGGAAATTATTCTACAGAAGTATATGTGGTTTCTATTAGGCATAAACATTAAGGTTAAGAGCTACCTACCAGAGTAAAGGTCTTGCCAAACTGTGATGCAGCTATTGAATGGCTGTTGAACAGAATTCTTTGGATTGTATGTTTAGAGAATGTCAGTAGTTGAGTGCTGCAACAAGTGTCCAATGCTGACAGTTGCCTGAAGTTAAAGAAACGGCTCTTGTGTTTGTTCTAGGGGCTTCAAGAAACGAGCACCGCGTGCTCTCAAGGAAATCCGTAAATTTGCGATGAAAGAAATGGGTACTCCTGATGTTCGCATTGACACCAGGTTGAACAAAGCAGTCTGGGCGAAAGGAATAAGGTAGGTTTCTGCAACTTCCCTTACTGGATGAGGAAGAACCTTGTAACTGTGTATGTGGAGATACGGGACTTGGAGGGGGGGAAAAACTTGTATACTTCTTGCAGTATTTGCATTTTCTTTGCAAATGCTTCCTTTCTTACAGTGTGCATGCTAAGCTAGTATTTCTTTCACCTCTGTGTTCTGGTCAGCCCCATCAGCGTATTTGCAGCAAAGCTTTGGCAAAGTCTGGAATTGGAAGAACTTCCTTCTACCTCTAATAAGAATAAAGCAAAGGAAAGAAGGAATGTGGGTTTGGGCCAGGGGGAGAGAAAAGGTTGGGGCATTGTAATACTGTAGTACCCCAATCCCTATTGCAGCAGACAGTTTTGAGAAACATGGCTTTTTAGCGATACCTACAGCGCCAGGGTAGGTACCTGGGATTTCTGTAATGTGTTTAAAGAGGATGACGTTTCGAAGCATGCTGAATTGATAAATGCTTCACAAAGAAGTAATGCGGTGTGTTTTAAATAGGGCCGTTAATCTTGTCTTGAAAGTACAAATTATAAGTAGTTTGGGGGCCAAAAAATTACAGCTTCTGTTAAATCACTGCTACAGAGGCAGCTGATTGGGCATTTTGACATGTATGAAGGTGGTCCAAAAGGACTCCTGTGAGGAGTGGGACCTCTTAACCATAGTAAAAGGTTAACTGGTAGGGATTAGTACTGTGAGTGATACACTGTGTACACATGAACCCTTGTTTTAAACCATGTCTTCTAGGAATTGGATTCCTAAGTCTAACCTATGACATATTTAGAATCCTTTACCTGGGAGTTGTGTGTTTAGGCCAACCCTGCCTTCAAAAACAGAGTGGGAAGATGGCACTAAGTTACTGGGCAGGGGTTCACTGTCCTTTCTGTTGAGCTGTTCTAGTTCATATGTAATGAAGAAGTTGCAGTTGAGCCGGGTGACAGCATAACTTCAGAGCTTAGTAGTGAGGCTGCTAACCAAGACTTCCTTATATGAACTGTTACAAGTGCAGTCTGTGGAGCAAGGGGTCATCACATCTGTCTTTCCAGCGTGAATTTAACTGAAGTTTTCACTAGTTAGAATGGATAATGCATGCAAAGTAAAATATCTTCCTCTGGAAGAATCAGGAGAGGCTAATGTCAGCTAGTATGATAGTCAATGATCGCTAAGTAAAGTAGTGAAAAATGCTTTTGACTTGTCGCAAGAAGGGAGTAAATCGAAGCAGGTTCCTGTGTCTTGGTTACTGTATGCATCTGGTTTAGTAAGTATGCTCTTGAGAAAGTACAGCAAGGAGGAAGTTTCTTCACATATTCTGTGGAGCAAAGTACTCTGAGCAGGAGTTTCCTAAAATCCCGAGTTCATTTGAGGGGGGGGAGGGTACCTGAAAAATGGTGTGGATAAGTAATTTTGTGCCTTCCCTCAGCTGCGTATTTTGGGCAGCATTACGGGAGGATGCTAAGCTGTGACTTGCCTATTACGAACAAAATCATCTAAGTGATTGAGTTGTGGTTCCATGGGCCTTGTGAGGAAGAAGTGTTTATCAGTTGTATACTCATTATGAATAAGATCTTGGTTCAGGTCTAATGCTTACTGGAATTTCCACATGACTTCTGGCATACGGATTGGGCAGTACTCTGACTGTTGACAGGGGCTTCAGGCTTTCAGAACAGATTGTTGTTTTTTTTTTTTACCCTCACTATTTTCTATTCTAGTAAGAATTGCTTGTTAGTAACAGCTGCTTGCTCATCATATTCATGCTGTGCTTCATGATCATCTTCATAGTATATTTCCTGGATCAGTAGTGGACTGATGATGCACTTCTGACTTTATGCTCCCACTGAATTACGGATTCATCTTATTCAAGGCTCAGTTAAATCTTACCTGCTCACTTTAACAAAACTAAAAACCAAAACAAAACATACCTCTAAGGCAAATAGTACAATCTCTAAGGTGCAGGATTTCACTTGTTACGGTGCTGAGATGATAGAAACAGAATTGACTCATCGTGTCTTTGCACAAATAAGCAAAGCTTAAGAATTTGAGGGAGGGTAGTAATCGTGGAGCAAAGAACTTTTATTTCTTTTCTATCAATTCGCAGGTTTCAGTATGTATTTTACTGAAAATTAGTCTGTGATCTTCATTTTAGGAATGTTCCTTACCGTATCCGTGTGCGTTTGTCCAGAAAGCGCAATGAGGATGAAGATTCACCAAACAAGCTATACACACTGGTTACCTATGTACCAGTCACAACATTCAAAGGTAAGGTTGCATGCCATCTCTCTTCATTCGTGCCATCTTTTTCTGAGCAAGTAGCAAAGTGGGACAGCTGCTCGAGGCCGCAGTGCAAAATTCAGATGAAAAGCATGCTGAAGGGGTCAAGCTGCTGGCTTGAACTAGCCTCTGGTGCGGAGAACAGGGCTGCTAGCTTGCCTGATCAGCATTAAAAAATAAGTAACAGAATTTAGTGAAATAGTCATGTGAATTTTGAGAGAATAAAAACACTGGCCATAGTTGTTAGGGTAGCTTTAAGTTTGGTATTTTTCCCTATATAAAGTACATTCTCTGATGGCAAAAGCTCAAGCAGGTTGAGCCTTTTCTACTTGTCATTTGAGAATTGTCTTACTTGCAGAATTGATTTAACATGAAGTTTTTGTTTTAACATTTGGTGAAATACTGGCCTATGTAGTTTCCACTTCCCAGAAGTAGATCATCAAACTAGCTTTGAAACTGTAGGTGCACCTTCTTGTGAAGACTTGCATGTACATGAAGGGAATTGTCCTAGTAATTGGCAGTGATACAATTTCTTGTTTTGCAGGTCTACAGACAGTCAATGTGGATGAAAATTAAACTGATTTTCATTACAATAAAAGGATAAAAAGTTTATTCCTAAGTTGTTGTTTTACTGTCCAGTCTCTTCAAGCTCTCATCCATGAAGCGTTGAGTTGAGCAGGTGACAACATCTTAAAGTATCTTGCTTTCTTTGGGCTTGTACATAATGGTGTAATTTTCTCAATTAAAGATACTGTAGACTGCTGTTCCCTGTGAATGGAATAAGGAGGAGATGTGAATGTTCCTATGTGGGTGGCAAAGCCCTAGTGTTTTTGGTTTGTTCCTTTGGGAATAAAGAGCCACTACGCAGGTATTTTAAGGTAAGGCCAAATTTGTTAAAAAACAAAACCAACGAACAACAGCAACAACCCCAAACCGCCAAAACTGTTAGATCAGTACTTCATATACATAATCTCCTGGGGACGAAGTACACGCCCGCTATGCGGTCCCTTGCTGGTCTCCTGGGCAGAATCAATAAGCTGCTCCCAAGCAGGTCTGTGCCCTGCACTGAAGCATGGGGCTCTGACCAGTGAATTAACTGTTGGCACGCTAGCTCAGGGAATTTATTTAATGAAGTAGGGACTAAATGCGCTTACCTTCCATAAATCAATAAATACTGTCAATGCAAGTCTAGTACAAAAAGGGTTTATTGAAAAGTGCATGTTTTCACAGACCAACATCAGAAGCACAGTCCATGTACACTTAACATTTCAGCGAGACATACAAATGGGAATACAATCAAATATATTAAAATAGTTTCAATTACCAGCATTGAAACAGTTTAAGTATTAGTGCAAAAAAGGCAACCCAAACAAACTGCGGACAGTAGCTGAGAAGTGTTTTCCCCTGTTTTAAAAAAAAAAAAAAAAAAAAAAAAAAGACACCGGGAGCCAGCCTCTGCTCCCCCAGTATAGAAGAGGGCTTCAGTGTCTTCACACTGTAGACAGATGTTTCCTTTTACATTCAAAACAAGAACAACATAATTAATAAATCAATGGCACAAAACAAACCTCCACACCCTTTAGCTTTTAAAGCTCTTGAACTGAAAACCACAGACGAACAAATTGTTTACCAAAAGTCCACTGCTAACTGAAAGCCTTTTACAGTATGTGCTTTGGCATAATTTCAGTGCATTTCATTTTGGACAGGTTTGCCACTACTGTGTGTTTAGTTTTGTCTGTTCACCCCACGACTGGCAGCTCATGCCATTTGGTTTGAGACTGTATTGGTTTAGCTTTGCATTCTCAAGTTTTGGCTTCAGTTCTAAGGGTTTTTCAAAGAAGTTAACTAATGACTGTTCAGTCAAAAGGGATGCTAAAATATGTTCAAAAGAGACAGTCCAGTCGCCTTCAGTCACAGGTGAAGGCTGAGAGTCTTTGTGAGGGGTCTTCACAGTGTCGGTAAAAACAGCATCCTGGTCTGAGGCAGAGGCCTCGGGCTGCAGGTCCTCGGTGAACTCATCTGATCCGCTCCCCAGGCTGATGCTTCTTTGTCCTACTTCTCCGATCTGAAGTAACAGGGTGGTCACAGTGGCAATGGCTTGATACAAATCGTTCTCCTCTGGGTCTTCATGAAACATGCTATACAAGGTTTTGCAGAACTGAATGAACTCCCTCTGTCAAGGATGAAAAACCAACATCAAACTACTGAACAGCCACGCGATGGGTAACTGTAGGAGTCAGGCGAGGGCACAGTAATGCAAAGGAAGGCAGAATCTGTGTACGTTTATATGCTCATTTATAACTTCTGCCTGCTTTTAAAAAAAAATGCTAGCAAAGGGATTTGAACCCCCACTAGTGCTAGGAAACCTTGGCGCTGCAAATTAAAAAGGGAACAAAGCAGAAAAGTATTTTGCTGCATTGATGAAGGAGATCAGAAGCTCCCGGATGACCAAAGGGCAAGTGAGATACAAGGCAAGGGATACCATCGGTTAAGGGTGGGACGGGCAGCGGTTACACAGCATGCATTACAACTAAAGTAGCTGTCCACAGGCCTGCAAGCAATGTCCCTTCTGTTTTTCTCCCATTTTTCCCCAGATTTTTCTTCTGCTAATAAAATTCAGATATCTTCCCTGCCCACCCCCTTTCTCTCCGTCCTTCCCTTGCTCACCCATCACAGATGATTATCAGGCTAGAGAGAATGTTTCCATACCCTACTATGCAATTTGTGAGCCCTCAAGTTTCTTGCAGTCATAGGGTGGCTAAATTCAGGGTGGAATGGACTGCAGGAAGTTCTGGCAAGTGATGCCTTTATGAGAGATTACGTGGCCCTGCCGAGCTGACAGGTCAGGTTCGTGCCACCCATTTAAAACTTTAGCAACGGTAGCACAGAAGGGATTCTGGGTGTAGTCCCATTTTTCTTGGCATCTCCGCACATTTGTTTGTTTTACTAATATGGGACTCTGTTTTTGGTTTGGTTTGGTTTTTTCCCCCTCCAGTAGATTTCCTTACACCAACAACATACACAAAGCTCTACTGGCATTAGGGAGGAGATGGTGAGATGATGAGAGCGTTCGGCTGTCTGTCTTCAGGCAGTTCTACTCAGCCTTTGGCTAAGACAGGGCAAGTCCCAGTTGGTGATGGACTAAGAAAGAAGTTACTGGTTTGGTGGAGAGGAGGTCAAGGAAGACAGAAGAGCAGTATGCATTCTCAGGAATTTTGGGGGCTTAGGAGGAGGGCTTTTTCCAGCCGGCACAAGCCTCTTTTCCAGCCTGTTACACTGCAGGTGAGGGTGAGCCTGAAATTCAGCTCAGGCTGAAGTTACACTTTCTCAGAAAGAGCTAAACTGTTGTAATCAGACATTTCATTTTCAAGTACTCTCCTCATCTTTAAAAACAGACTACAGTCTCTGAAGTACATACCTGGCTCATTTTTGGCAATTCTTTTTCAGTTTTAGTATCCTTTTCTTTGGCTAGATCCTTCAGCATCTGCTTCAACTGCTTTTGGTAATCTACTGCATCACCTTTTTTTGGAGCAGACACAAAAAGGAGAATTAGTTTTCAAGTCTCTGGAGTAAACTGACATTTTAAATTAAACCCCAGAGAGAAGAGATAATAGAGCAGGGTTAACAAATGGAAAGTTGGTTATCATCTCATATGCACACGCATTAGAGAACCATTTTGGACATACCATTCGATTTTCCAATGACTAGTGGTCTTGAAGTTGACAGCAAAGGATTCTTTAATGGTGACTGGCTGTCTCGTTCATTTTCTGTGAGAGCTATCAAAAAAAAAATGTGACAAATGTAATGATTAATCCTTCGAATGCTGCATAATGGTTATTTATGCTTTTGAAATTCACATATTTGAAGAAAGCAAAATAATTGGGCAAAGATGTTTTTAAACAGTACTTCATTAAATCATACTGTAAAATTATGTTAATGTAAGTAAGACTGGTGCTGCACTGAGAGAGTCGTCGGAAGTTTGCCAAGAATGGCACGTTTAATTAAAAACTTTGCGCAGAGAAAGTACCACAGAATTTTGTCCCCTAATCAAAAGTGGATCAAGATGTGATAAGGAGATTTCTACTGTACACAGAGTACAAAAATGTTATTTCAGTTCCTATTTTGTCTAGAAGTAACCATATAATTGGCTGCAAAAGACCTCTGAATGCAGCAGATGTGAGCCTTGACATTGTGTATCTATAAATTTCATCCAAAAAGGTTTTGACTGGAGTGATTTTTAAAATGCAGTCAGCGTAATTACAAACGCACATCCTATATGCTCCCAGCTGAAGAAAGCAAGATAGGTTCTTCATTAAGCAGCCTTTTCCCAAAAGCTTTAAGCAAGAGATTTTTTGGGAAACTGAAGTAATTCATTCCCTTTCAGATTTCTTACCCGGTGGGATATGCAGCTTATATAGTAACTTTATCTTTTCATTCATTTCTCCATTATACATAACATCTGCAAGGAAAAAAAAAAAGAACAAGAAGGAAGTGGACCAGAGCATTTACTTCCACAGTTTAAAATAAATCAGGCATCTCCCTCTGCACAAAAGATAATTGTTTGCATGGACAATACATGAAAACATATGGCCGGTGTATTACATGGAAATATTTTAAGTTGTGCCTGTCAATGAGGAACAGCAGGTGAGAGCCATCTGGTTTGTTCTTTGTTCTTGTAAAATAGACTGGGAGTAGCTAACCCTATGGAGCTTCAGCATCGTTTAAAAATATCGAGGAGGATGGCAGGCAATCTAGCGGAGGCTGTTTGCTGCCAGAGATTAACAGGAATGTGAGAGGGGAGAGACAGAAAACTCCCTTTGGGGCCGTTGTATTCTTAGTATTTCTCCCCTTCAGCCCTTACTGCTGTTCTATAGAATAAGCCCAAAGGAGATAACTACTTCACATGTAATATCATTCGTATTTTCAATGACCAGTAGAAATTAGATTCTAAACTTTTTAAAAACTTTAACAATTTTTTTTTAATTTAAACTTGTATCCCTCTAAGAATCAAAATCAAATAATATAATACAGGGTGCCTTGGTTCACATCAAAAAATTCTAAAAAGCTTAAGTGGCGAGAATACGGATTTACTGATTTTTACTGAAGCTTTGAATGTTGATGAGTTTTTTTCACTTGCAGTCAGGCAACAGTTGAGACGTGGCACTTTCTTCTTCACCCAGATTTTGGGATGGGCAGCCTCATCTCATTAGAGCAGCCGGTGGCCTCAAGACCAGCCCCAGCGCAGCTCTCAGACCCTGCTGGCCAGATTTTTTTTTTTGTTCTGCTTATTGTCAACATAGAAGGCAAGCAGCAGTCGGCTGTCTAAGTCTTCAAGAAGTGGTTACAAAGAGGTATACCGAGATGTCAAAGGTATACTGAGAGCAACAATCCGGTAGAGAAGACTTCCTAGCATTCCATGCAGACCCAAGTATAATTTTAATTCATAAAATATTTTCAACAAAATTACTATTGTCCAAGAAATGAAATATTTTCATACAATATTCAATCATGTCCTTAGGCTGTCTTTTTGACCTCAGGTGATTGGAACACAAACAATTAGTAAAGGTCACTGGTTAGGCTAATTACAAGCCCAAGGAAACCATCTGCCCGCATCCTCCCCTGCCACTTGTATGGCATTTTAGCACCCATGTCCCACCCACGTGCCACCCCCTGGCTCTGCCCACCTTCCACCCCGCAGAGCAGCCGATACCTAAGCAGCTGGCCAGCCCCTTGAATTCAATCAGCCGGTCCATGTTCTCATCCAGGAGCCGGAAGGTCCTTTGGGCGAGGACGTCAGTGTGTTCGCCGCAGGTCCAGGGCGAGACCAGCCTGTACAGGTTAGCGAACTGCTGGGCGTCGATGCGGTACTGCTCGGCGTAGGGTCTGCTGGGGTCGTGTCGCTCCACGACCGGACTCGTCGTTTCCCAGTAACACCTTATTAAATGTTCCTTCTAGGAGAAATCAGAAGCAGGAGAGGGGGGATTGCGGTGTGCAGTACTAGAGCGAGCGCAATCAGAAAAAGGCATTCATACCAAAGTATGCTGGAAAAGCTCAGAACTCTTTGTGCGAGGTGTTATAACGATATCAAGACCATTCCAGTGAGAAAAAGCAAAGTATGAACCTTTAATTAGAGCAGCCAAGCACTCTCATGATTTCCAATGGATAATTGATAAATTTGAAGGGAGACCGGGTAGACTCCTGGAAGAAATTCACTGCAGGCTACTGACACCATCAAACCTGTCCCGGGATGTCTCTAACCACCCACAGGTACAGAGGGTTGGAGAAAATCCAGGGTAAGTGTTATACAGGCTTGACCTGCTCACTTACCCTCTCTCAGACCTCTCCATTTGGGTACCGTACCTATTAGTCTGTCCTTAGGGACAGGCTGATGCAAAAAAAAAAGTCCTAACAAAACAGGGGAGCAAGGGAGCTAATGAAAAAGGAACCACCACCAAGAAACAAAACGAGGAAAGGCGAGGAGTGCAAGCCAGTCAAAGCTCAAAAACAGAGCAGCAAGGAGCAGGACAGAAGCACTGAGGAAAAGGTCCCAGCAGCATCATCTTACAACCACTAATGGAGGGAGGATACAGCTGCTCTTAGCCACAAAGCTACATTAACACTAAGAAGATACTACAGTCATATTCTCAGTACCTCCTATTTATGGCTATGAACAATACACAAAAGAAATGGTCCATTAAGGGCGATAAATACATGCTCGGACCTTTAAATCAAGTATACTTGTAATGTCCTTGTCTCCAGATAAGTTTTATAATAGTTCTTTCAAAAAACAGTCTGACAGAAAGGAACTGAAGTAGAAACTGCTTTGAGTTCTAAAAAAAAAATAAAACTATTAGAAAATTGGGAGCAAATAGCAAGGACACAGGTTTGTGGGGATTTTGTCTCCCCACCGAAAACAGAGTCTGCCTTTAAAGAGCATTAAGAGACCAGGACTTAAAAGTACTGCCGAGCTCCCAGTGAGCAGAGCTACGTATTATTTAATTTATTCTTCACATGAACATTACCAGAACCAAATTTCTCATGGACCATTTCCAAGCAGCAAGTTAAAAAGGAAACTGTGAAGCAAATTTTCTTTGAAGGATCAGTACGTTACTATTCCTTTTCAACAACTGGGTAACCACAGAAAGGACAAAATGACAAGATCCCATCTGAATAGTACTGCCCAGGCAGAGGACAGGAGGTCTGAGGCAGCACTGCAAAGCAACACCTGGAAATTATGCCCAGAAGCCTCAAATAGGTGCATCCCCTGCTTTTCAGGAGACCAACCTTGAATAAGTCATACAATTCCTCTAAATCTTCAGGAAGAATCGAAACATCTGGGATGACAACTCGGAGCTTAAAAAGAAAGAAAATCTCGTTAGTGACAATCGTTTCTCCCATCATCAATGACACAAGCAGGCCCACAAGCCCCACAGGGACTGTACTTATGTGGTACAGCTAAAAACTGCAGTATTGAGCAATCTTTGCAATTTTTCCCCCTTCTTTAGGTTCACCAGTTGGACAGATCCGTGAAAAGAGAAATCCCTCAAGGGCTATTAGAAACAAAGACGGGAGGTCCCTATGCTACAGGTCACAGGAGGCAGGGGACGCATCGCATCGCACTCACTCTCTTCTTATACTCTTCCCCGGGCATCTGCCTAGGCCCATGGGCAGAGACAAGGCGCTGGGCTGGAAGGTCCTGCAGTTGTTCTTAACGTTAAAGCCACCCTAGAAAACAATGTACGTGGCCGCAAAAGAAAAACCAAACTCATCAGCATCCCAGGAAAGAGCTTTTTCCAGAGTTGGTAATGATTCTTCCTTTTTTCAAGATCTGGTGGTGCCTTTTAAAAAAACGAACGCCATCTGCCTCCAGAGAGGAGACGTTAAGCTACCTCAGTCCAAACAATGCCCTACTCACCACATTTTGCTTGGTTGTGTCTTCGTGGCTCTGCAGGACACGGATTCGGTGTTTATAGCGCATGTGCTCTATCTGTGCCACAGAATGGTCTCCAAATTTCTACAAGGGAGGAAGAGAAGTTTATTATTTTTGTAGTATTTTATGATATTTGCATTTCTCGTTTACTGGAAATACTTTTAAAGTATTGTTGAGTCCTTGAAGGAGCATACCCTGTCTCTAATTGATCTGTCAGTGTAGGTATTTTTACTACACCTAGCCTTGTGCATTTGAGCACTTAGTCAAGGAATCTGTAAAGATGTGTATTAACTTTCAAAACATCCATGCTGAGTTTCACCTTTTTCTTTTTTTAAAATTTTAACTTAACTGACCAGTAGATACAGAGCAGTATTTTACCTCATAGGAGTCATGAATGAGGTTAGCTATTTCAGTTACTGGAGAGGCTTCCTGGTCATCGCTGAAGAATGCGTGGTGATTACCAATGAGTGGCAGAGGGCTTTCCTCATTTTTGACATGCTCTAAAAACCTGAAGGGAAGAAATATAAGCAACACAGATTACTCTGCACTGTGCTCTTCTCAATATAAATAAGCAAACAAATCTTACGCCTCAAACTTAGAAACAAATTGGGTTTTGAGCTCCTAGGCTTTTCAAAAACGCCTTCATGATTACTCATCCGAGGAGCGGCAAGCCAGCCAAATGACTAAATGCTGCCCAAGGAAGAAAACTTCTGTCTCCTTGAAGTCTGGAGCAGGAAGCCCGTCACTCCAGGGAAGGCACGAAGAGCAGCAGTAAACATTGCACATTGACGCAGTCGATGCATGTCTCGGCACTGCCAGGAAATTTCACAGGACATCTACTCGTCCGATGTACAAAGCCCATTGTTTAAGGCCGACACTGTGAAAGCAGCAGCAAGGTAACACGGAGGGTCCTGCTGGTGCCTTTGGAGCGCCGTCAACATCACAACAGCACCCAAATGCCTTTGTTTTACGGCAAAACGGTCCCCGATGGAAGGAGCACTCCTGCATGGCCATACCTGCTCAGGATCATCAGGGCCTGCCCATCGTCCTTGCTGTTACACAGATCCACGGCATTGGCTTCCAGTATGGCCAAGCCCAGCTGGAAAATGGCTTTGATCCCATCATAGAAGAAGCAGTCCACAACATTCACAGCACTTTCCAGGGGCATGATGCTAAGGAAAAGGGTAAGGAACCACGAAAGAGAGATGGAAGCTAAGGCTGTCAGATCCTTCATATGTTCAGCCAGCTCTGGAAGTTGCTCTTTTATAAGCTCTTCAAACACCGACTGGTCTACCTGAGCACCTGCAAGTCATAAAGAAACAGCATTAGGCAGGAGTGACGCAGGAAAAAATATTCTTTAAAGCTAATGATTGCTGTCAACTATCAACTGCAAGACTTTCTTAAAATTTAAACTGACAAGATACGCACGCATCTACAATGAAAAATCCCATTATCCCCCTGCTGTGATTCCAGCCCCAACCCTCATGTCTGTAATCCTTACTGTACAACCTTCTGCAAAAAGACTGTGTTGATTCTCCTAAGTGCCTTCAGGGTGCAATGAAATAGCAATAGCAGCAGCTGTTGTTTTTGGCTAAAAGAGCACATAATAATAAAGTGCTAGTGAAAGGAATCTTAAAGCATTTTACTGTTCGACTTGGGATCTGTGCAATGAACGTAAGACAGCACACATTCCTCTCCAGTGTATGTACTCAAGCAAGCGGGCAGTAGAGCTTTCATTCTAAGTGAGAATATGTAAGATGGAAATCCAGATATGGCTACACACACTAAGCAGGAAGAAAAATATTTACACGTAAATATATGCGCAGATATAAATATATACTTACATGCATATGTATCTATATATAAAGAACAAAAGATTTCTGCAAAGCCCAGATATAAGCTTTCTGCAAAGCCTAGATATAACCTTTCCTAACCGTCCCAACCAGTCTTTCCAAAAGGAGCAGATTTGGGCTCTGTTTCAGCTACCAGCTCAGTCCTGCTTTATCAGCAGCTATTGTAGAATCACTGTCGTTTCATATCGCTGAAGTGGCCTGTGTCTATAAACCAGATCTGCCACATCAGGGGCTTTAACCGAAGACATTAGGAGTTAAAAATGTTCTCGAGTACAAAATGCAGTTAGCTTTTCAATTATTTTGTCTCTCCTTTCAAGTTATTTCATTTCTTTCTCATAGTCCATATTCTGCTAATATTAGAAGACAACTTTAATTGCTATGAAATTCCTGAGATATATATACCCTTAGCACTCAAAACCTGGACAATTTGTGGCAGAGAGCCAGCATCTTTTTGCTTTGCATCCAAATCATTAAAAAAAAAAAACAAAAACAGCTATGACATTTCTCTGGTTTAGAACTTTTCACATCAAGCCACAAAGAGCTTCTGCTGGTGGCTGAACAAACATTACAGCACCACAAATGAAAAATAAGTGCCCAGGGACATGCAAAGAGCTCTTGAGAAACACATCAAGCATGGTGCTTTGCTTTGAAGAGAAAGCCTTCTCACGTCAGATGGTCATAAACAAGAAGGGTAAAGAAAATAGAGGAGAAAATGGACTGGGGTTACTCAACAGAGGGCAATTTTTGTTGTTTTTTTTAACAAGCTTAATACAAACAATTTAATAGCCGTAGTTAACACAGACCCCAAAAACAGAGATGGTTTTAGGGGTACCTGAAGGAAGCCAGAGACAGATAGGCAGACACGTATAAAAAGATCATTCCAGCCTCACAGGCAGCACTGGCAAAAGCAGAGGTTTAAAAGGAATGTGCGATGCTGCCCAGATCTTGCTACAATTAAGTGCTGACGCTGCAGATGAAAGTCAAGCAGGTGTATTCAAAGGGACTTTTATGGCCACCTTTTCATTAGGCTCCCAGAAACCATGAAATCTAAGCAACTGAATCTCATAATGTATTACAGCATGAAACCATGTCAAGGTAGGAAAATACCAGGGTATCCATTTACAAAATGATGACCCAAGATGCAAACTAACTGACATCTCCAAGACTGAAAAGGCAAATCAGAGAAATGAAATGAGTTTGTGTTTCAAGAATTATAACATCAAGATGATGACAGTCTAACAGATCAAGTTGGGTAAGATGGCCTGCTGGTTTGTGGAGAGGATGGAAAAGTCATGGTAACAGGAGAATAGGATATGCATAACCCTTGCCACCACTCTTGACCCAAGTAGAACTCATTTCTATCTTGCAGCTATCTGCTTGTAATTTGCTCTATGCATTGCAGAAAGGAGAAGGATGGAGGGAATTCCTGAAGGAGAAGATAATGGGTGCCAGCCCTGCCTGCAGTTTTTCCCATTTGCAAGCAGTGAAATGATGCAAAGGCTTGTGAAAAGACAGAGCGGTCATAGCTGGCAAGGCTGAAGGAGGGAGACAGTCATGTGATGAAAGTAAAAAGGTTGAGTAGGACTGAATTGCCTAAGTTTTGAAAGCAAAAATGATAAATAAATAAATAAAGATTTTGAATGTCATAAAGAAAAGGCCTGAGAGAAGATGGAGCTAAGATGCCTGTTATATCCAAGGTCATTAATTCAGTAGCTGTTTTGACTGCAGAGATCACTGGCTGACACTGAAGAGGAAGAGCACAGTGACGCGCAGCAAGGTCAGAGATCGCTAAAGTTATAGAGAGATCAAAATTTGGACAACAGTGTTGGCAGCGCGGACAAAGAGGAAAAGTTGGGTCTTGGAAGTGTTATGTAGGAAGAAACAATACAAAGTTTAGAGAAGAGCCGGTTGCAAATCAAAAAAGAAGGTCAACTGAAATGCGAAGCCAAGAACATTGACTGAAGCAACAGGAACCAGAGGAGGGGCAGGGTCGAGAAGATCAGTAGCACCGATTTGGCCACGCTAAGGTCTAGGGTAAATCAAAGCTGCAGAAGTAACTGCTCAGTGAAGCAACCGTGCTGCAAAACCACACTGGTGCTGTTCGAGTAGGGGGGAGCAGGGGATTTTCTGGCTCTTCGCACTGTGGTGAGCCATGGCAGTACCTCTTCTAGAGTCACTGTACTCTTTCCTTTGGGCGCAGAGAACAGGAGAAGAGACAGACAGGATGACCGAGACTATCAGCACTCAAACAATGTAGCCTGTAACCATGGCAAGTGACAGGCACGATACAAACCCCAAATTAAGTACAACTCAGGGCAACGATATGGCCAGCCAAGTGGGGCAACTCAGGTTTGTCTGGATGTGGAGAAGGCTACTTAGGGGCAATAACCCAGCAAGCACCACAGTTATCAGGAACTTGAAGCAGGCTGATGATATCTAGAAATGCACAAGGACAGATAAAGCTGTGTTTCTTTTTTAATCAAGGAAGGAGACAGACAAATGCGGAAGTCAGTCATCAAGATAGCAGTTTAAAGTCACGTTTGGACACAAGAACCAAAATTCTGACAAGTAGGACAGTTACATTGCCCAGTCCACGAGCTGAAAATACCGATGGCACTAAAAGCACCACAAAACATCCTAAGCATCCAGCTAACTTTGGGATAACTCGGCTTTAACTTACCTCACTTGCCAGTTCAGTGACAAGAAAACAACTGTGCAGCGGCACAGTGTCAGGAGGGAGGTATGACAATCCCATCCTCTGAGCAAAAGACTGGAAATCTCAGATGTCTTCTCCCGCTCCCCAGGCAGCACAAGAGTGCCCACATCATTTCCAGCTCCCAGAACCACTACTGCCAGGGATTTCCTCCTATCCCCACCTTCTCACAAGTGACCCTGATCCCTCCCTTTGCTACGGCAATGGTGGCACGGCAGACACCATAGCTAAAGAGTAAGGTTAGCATTAAAGAGGGAAAAAGCTATCAAACATTTCTGTAAGAGGAGGAAGTAAAGTAACTGCAAAGAACAAATACTCTTTCTTGCATGTATACCTGCAATTACTGCATCAAGCTGCTCAGCTCCTCTCTTTCTGAGCATTAGGCAGAGGTTTGCACAACTGTCTTAAAAACAGTTGCACTGCAAAGACCAGGAGACATAGCACATGCAGTACAAGGCACGCACTGCAGAGGGACTGGGCTTATTTCTTAATGCAGCATCTCACATTCAGAGGGTTGTGTATCAGCCCTCGTTACCAAGGGCTAGTTTAGATGCAAGCCTGTATTACTCCAGCAGCCAGGCAGTGCAGACAGGCCAGATCAGAAATAGCTACGCTTAGCAGATCTTTCCTAGGTTCATCTTAAACAACTCGAGTCTCTAATACTGAACACTCCTAACCAAGACACGCAAGCTCTTCTATTTTTACCTAACAGGCAAAAGTGTCAGCGCCTTCTGACCAACAGGAAAAGAGACAAATGTAAAGTTGAGCATATATTTATAGTTCTTGCAGTTCAAACCCTTTCAAGCAAAACTAACCCTAGCTGGAACCTGAGCAGCCACCGCTGCTGTCCCTGCACACCGCACCAGTTGATGGACCACCTCACCCACAGGATCTGGACCTCAGAAGACCCTGAGCATTTAACTCACCCCAGTGCCATTCGGCTGTCCCTTCCCAGTTAGCAAGACAGACACGAGCTCACCTATCACTCGGTGGTTGAAGTAATCCGGCAGCATTCGCTCACACACAGCAACCAGCAGCCAAAAGGCTTCTTCCTCTTTGGCATACAACAGCAACACGGAGGTCAAGATATTCATAGACTTACAAGGGCAAAGAAGAAAAGGGGATTTGTTAGTGACAGCAAATCCTACTGACAAAAGCTAAATTGCGACTATTTTTAAAGAAGAAAAGTAGCCTAACATGATGTAAACAACTGGAAAAAAAAAAAAAAAACAGCAAAACAATCAGTAAGAGAAAGGTAATAGACAATGAACATAATTGCAACCCAAAGGCATAACAAGTTTTTCAAGCTGGTGTATATTGCTTTTTGTAAGAGCAATAGGAAACAATGGAGAAAAGCAAAGTACTGATTTGCCCAGATACAAAGTAGGTAACTGATAGTGCAAGATGTTTTGGGGCTGCTTTCCCCCCCTTCCTGTATCTGGACGGGTCTGATGTTAATCAGAACTCAGGGAGCTGCACAGAAGGTAAAGTTATTACTTAAGCTGGCCAGCTGAGCAAAGTACTTTCATAATTTGTCATCAGTTTTGGAAGAAAGGGGCAGAACTTCAGTTCATGAAACCTCCGCCCCAGTGCTCTATGTGAATCTCATCTGTGCAGGCCAGTTTATTTTGCACTGTCTCCAAGTATTGTGCAAGGAACGCACTTTCGAACAAACAGAAACATAAGAAACTTTTTTTTTTTTTCCCCTCCTTTAAGTCTAAATGCAGTTTGCAAAATGCTGAGGGAATACTTTCATTAAGTCAGAGCCTTTTGTTAAGCCTATGCACTTGTTTTCCAGAGTAAATGACATTTAAATTATGTATTTTTTGTAACTAAAAGGACATTCTTTATCAAAACCACCATTAAAAATACTCCCAAGAGAACAATAAAACTGGAAGAGTGGAAAAAAGGAAAAAAAGCTGCGAGCATTATCCTGCTGGGAGTTTTTCACCTGGCAGTATCCTATCTTGGGGTTCCTGTGCGCATATGCCGTGAGCACCCTTCTCAGGGCGGCTATCCCCGTCTCGCTCTGGAAAGCGGGGTGCTCGGGCAGCGAGCGATGGAGGTCACGTTCGATCTCCTCTGTCGCCATACAGCACTTGCCCATGGACGCCTCCACCAAGTGTACGTAGTAACCGGGATGCGAGGCGAGATCCGTCACGGCATCTGAAAGCAGCAGGAAGAGAGAAAGAGAAGACCCAAGTGGATTAGGACGATGCTAAACTTAGTGGTGTGGGAATTACAGCTTGAAAGGATGCAAGCACGATGATTTTCCCCAAGGTCTGTGAGTTTAGTGAAATCTGCAGACCTAAAAGAAATAAAAGTCCTGGCAGAATACATGTCTTGAAAACAAAATAAATATTAGCAAAGCTTATATGACACAACATCATTCAAAACACCTTAATATTGACACCGAGCAGAAAACTTCCCCAGCAGAAAGCATTACTGAGAGAAATGTACTCTGTACTGTTCACACCCTCCAAGGAGGAAAAACTCCATTTTTTACAAATGTTTGAACATGTCATATACTGGATTAAGGACTAAACTTGAGATCATATTGTAGGCAGATTCTGGCTCTGCCAGATCTGTGGATGAAACAAGTTGTTCTTTCCATCTCCAGTTTCCATTACCCCTGCCAACATTCAACAAGAAGCAGGAGCAGGACTGCCGACTTTAAGATGTCATTATTTTGCAATAATTTGATTTGTCTAGGGTTAAATCAATATTTATGCTACAATCTAATTGTTGCTTGAGGATGAACTTGATTTTATGAAAACATGATGTTAATTTTAAATTACACAGACAAAGAAGATGTTATTTCAATTCTTCTGCACATGATGTCATGTCATCCTGAGACAAAATTTTTACAGATCTACCTAGGTACTTCCTTGCACTTACTAGTTCAGTTCAGATCATCTCTCTTCCATAAGCAGTATCATAAGCTCCAAGTAAATGACATTTAATTGCCCTTGGGAGATTTCTTGCCTAAATGTTTTGCCGTATTCAGAATCAGATGATGCCTACAGCCAACATTTCTAAGCGTGCCCACCTGAGAAAAGCAGCCACAGTTTGCCTCTTAAGGATTCAGGGATCCCCATAGCAACAAGTTTTCTGATCTTCTCTGTGCGAAACATGCACACGGTTCTGCCATATTCTACAAAATGGTCATCCCAGAGGCTCTCTTTGATTTGCTCCCTAGACTGGGAACAAGAAGATATATTTTAAAAGAAGAAATCGTGTGCATGTGAGAACTGGTAAACAGAAACACTTCACATATTAGAAATTCCACAAGGTATTTCCATTACCAATGGAAATGGGAAGTCTGCTCTAAGGACTACAACTTTCTGCATTTTGCATATGCAATTCACCACACAGGGAGAAAAATTATATTCACCAGAAAGAAATGGTGGGGGAGGGAGAAGAAAAAACACCAAGTAAATAGAAAAACATTATCCCATATCTAACTTCTCCAGCCAATACAGACTTCATTTTACTAAGAGTCTCTCTTTGAATGTCACCCCAGCTCTAAAAAAAAAAAAAAAAAAAAAAAAAAACCCAAAACCAAAACTCCTACAACTTCCCCAAAATGTTACATACCTTTCCAAAATCAAGGCCTGCCATTCCTGACTGATGGAAGTCCGACCTTAGTGCTTCTGCATTGAGCAAGTAACTGCTCTCCTTTCCACATTCACTTCTCTCCTTGCCTTGCGAAGCCTCTGTTCCCAGATGTGCAGGCTCCCCGTCCCCGAGCACGCACATGGATCCAAAGGCAGGACTGTTCTGCAACGCAGAATGAAAGCGGTAACAACTGAGAAGAGACCAAGAACTACGTCCTCAACTGTCTCCAAGACACAGAGGTGGGTTAGCCTTTGCCTTTTGCATCAAAACCTTTCACACCTTTCAGAAGGAAAGGCCTTACTCAAGACTTCATACAAATTATCATTCATTTGAACATCAGGAAAAGGGCTGTTACTTTAAAACAGAAGTTGTTAGTAAATTCTCTATGTCCTTGATGACAAGCTCCCTAACAATCTTCTACTTTGGTTAGGATTTGAAAACCAGAATCAGAGAACAATTTAGGTGGGAGAGGACCATCTTTTTCGATCCCCTAGACCAGGCTGCCGGGGGCTGTGTCCAGTCAAGTTGAGTAGCTCCAAGGAAGGGGAGTCCACAGCCTCTCTGGGCAGCCTGGTCCAGCTCTGCCCTCCCTTGAGGGGAAATTGTTCTCTTTTTATCTATTCAGATTTTCCCTTGCTTCATCTTGGGACTCTTGCCGCTCGTCTTTCAGCTGGCACCTCCAAGAAGAGTCTGGCTCCATCTTCTCTGTAACTCGCCATTAGCTAGTGGGACACAGGTTGAACAAGCCCTGCTCCCTCAGCCTCTCCCCATAAAGCATGTGCTCCAGCCCTTGACCATCTTGTAGCCCTCCACTAGACTTACTCCAATTTGTCAATGCTTTTCTTGTGTGGTGGGGTAGAGTCAAAATTGGACACAGTGCTCCTGATCGGCCTCAGAAGTGCTGAATAAAAGGGCAGAGTAACATCCCTTGATCTGCTGGTTACAACCCCATGTACTGTTGGCCCTCTTCACTCTAAGAGCACATTGCTGACTTACAAGCTCAACCTGTGGTCCGCCATGACCCCCCCCACACACAAGCCTTTTCCACATGGCTGCTCTCCAGCCAGCCTCCAGCCCCTCCTGTTGCATGGGGTTACTCTGCCAGGCTTCGTATTTGCTTTTGTTGAACTTCATCAGGTCTCTATCAGCCCATTCCTCCAGATCGCAGAGGTCTCCATCCTGTCAGGCAGGTGTTTAAAGAAGGCATCAGGCAGCACTGGCCCAAGATCAGCCCGCTGAGGAAGGCAGGACAATGGACCAACGGATAAACACATAGAATTCATAATCCAAAAAAACCCCAGAAGCTCAGTACCTGGTTCTTATTTTGCAAGTTGTTACAGTGCACTGGGTTGGTGGAGTTCACTTCTTTTAGCCTCCGGAGCAGGTTCTCCACCAAAGTATCCCGGTCCTTCAGCTCAATGAACTGAAAGGCCATCTTGCTCCTTATGCTAACAATGATGGGATTAGGGAGAAGGCTTGTGTCCTCCATCTTCTCTATACTGATTACCTTTTCCAGAAACAGTACAGAAAATACATTATGCACCACATCCACAGAAACATCTTCAAATATTCTAGGTGTACCAAAATGTACAAACACAGCATTCATACGCACACATGCTTTAAACATGGTTATTCATATTGGCTTTCCTTGATCAGACACATCCTACCACCTGAAGTTCATGGTCTCTTTAGAAGCTCAAAGCAGGCACCAAAAAGTATCCCAGTTGCCTTTTTATTTTTTTTTTTTTTTTTTTAAATGACTTTGTGGCCCACTTCTGGAGAGTGGACTGAGGGGAAAGATAAGAAAGGGGATTAAAAGGGATTTAAACAGGATTTAGAAAAGGATCAACTTGATCAAATTCTGGGGGATGGAGGAGGAAATTTACTTTCACATTTTTGAAGATAGGGGAAAAGTTGTTTCGTTGTTTCCGAATAAGTACATAACACTGTTCTCTTACTGTTTTCTGTTTCAGTATCAGTGGAAGGTAAGTTGCTACAGTTAGGATATCATTTG
This sequence comes from Cariama cristata, assembly GCF_000690535.1. Taxonomy (NCBI): domain Eukaryota; kingdom Metazoa; phylum Chordata; class Aves; order Cariamiformes; family Cariamidae; genus Cariama; species Cariama cristata. The sequence goes on from NW_009611748.1 coordinate 22,400, forward strand.
GATGTTACTCTGTTATTAGTTGAGGATGAAAGGAAAGCTTTAATTAAGAGATCATAACAGCCTTGTATCCACAGCAGATCAGGCAGGTGTTTCCTGACAGCCGCCTTCTCTTTTACTCCCACCACCTTCCCATGCGCTCTCCCTCCATTTAAATAAGTCTCTGGTTTCATGGAAATTTGGCAGCTCATCACTGCATCCAGAACATCCCCTTTTTCTCTCTGCCCTACAGCTTTGCAAAGTATCCACGTTTGCTAGAGTTCATCTACGGAGGGAGAGCTTCAACACTTTTAAGTGTTGATCCCAGGCAAGGATGCTTTTATCTTGCTAGAATGGGTCCAAGCTGAAGTCTCCATCAACATCAAGCTGGACGTATGCATTTGTGGAGCTGGGAGGGGAGCCCTGTCCCAGTCTTGGATCGAGCAGACTCTGCTTTTGCAGTGCTCTGTCCTGCTGCGTCACCTGTCCATACTTCACTCACGTTGAATCACTCGTATTTTTAGGAACTCATGCCCTAGTGAGTCCCAGAACAAGCTTTACAACAATCTGTAGGCATGATACGCACAAGGATCCTACTCTTTTTCATCAAACGATAGTTTGCAGGTAAGTCAATTGACAGCGGATGCTTATGGCAGAAAAAGGCAGATAAGGACCCGAAATGAAACAAACAACTCTACCTCTCTAAGTGGGATGATAACATTGCAGCAGCCATTTTCTTTGCTGGCAAAACAGATATAACTGTCTGAAGTATACATCCTTCCCGCTGTGTGACAGCGACTAAACGGCGTCCAGAGAGAACAGTCTACAACTTCATGCAGCTTCTCCTTCCTGGGCAATCTGAAGAAGGCCCGAAAGAATTCATTCTGCGCTCTGGCTTCAAGATCCCTTAAGAGAAAGCAGTAAGAGCGAATCACAAGACCCCGAAAGCCAGGACATCCAGCGCAAGGTTTGCTTTTCTTGTTAGCCTCACCCAGAGAGAGGGATACAGAATAAAAGCACCGTGCACAGCAATCTTCACTGCCTATGTGAACAGATCAATAAAAGACCATCTTCAAAATACAAAAAAGAATCATTATTAGTACTTGCTTGTTTAACAATAAGGTCAAAAGCAGCTATTGTAGTGACTAGGAAAGGACACTCATTTAAATCAGCCGGTTTGTTGGGGGGTTTTTTAATTATTATTTAACCATGCATTTTCTATGGCTCCTGTATGACTTTCCAGCCTCAAAGAGTTACGGATTTCAAGGCCCAGGAGATAATGAAATCTTTCATGTGATGAACATACATTGAGCAATGGAGATTAGCTTCACGTTCCTTGTTTCCCTTCCCAGCATTACCAACATCACCCCAGGATTTGCAGTTGCACCCAAAAGTAATACATTTGCTCCATGAGTACTTCTTTAGTGGTCAGTAACAGAAGAGTTAATGATGGTGGTGTTTACATCATCACATCCTTGACTTGCAGAGGTATCACACTCGGAGAGCCCTCAGAACGGTTGCAAAATGCAAACCAGTTTCAGGTCATTTACAGACTCCGTTGGGAATAACAGCACCAGCTACATCCAGTTTGGACTTGGCTTCCTTCCAGTCACCCATCCACATTTATGTGGAGAGAAAAAGTTTAAATAAATGAAGCTTTCATTACTGAGCTATGGTTATATAGACTTGGCTTTGGGGATTTTTTTTCCTCCTCCTTTTTTAATGAAGACGTCTACACTAATTCAGAGAGCTACGCAATTACATTATAAACAGGCCATGGCTATTAGCTCACCAACAGCAGCTCCAGAAACATTAGGGCTTAAATTCTATTATTTTCTTTACTACAAGTAAATTTTTCCAAACATGATTCACCTTAGGGGAAGAAAAAAAAAAAAAAAAGCTTGACTTTGTTCCTTTGAAAGAATTTAAAGCGTGGGCTGAAGCATAACAGGGAGTGGTACCTTGGTGCTGCAAATCCCCTCTCCGCTCCTTCCTTCGCCCTCCTCTGCTGCAGACACCTTCCCCCTACCCCAGCCCTGCTGTTTAAAAATAAGTTGAGACAGATGAAGCCTCTGCTTCAGTAAGTAAATAAATTGGTTTTATTTCAGTTTAATCCATAGAGGAAACTAAAGTCATGTGAAACAGGGAGGAAGACAACCCAGAACAAATGGAGACCTGAGAAGGGAGGATCTGTATCTGCAACCAACAGAAAAGACAGAATGCGCTCGACCGGCGTTCGGCTGCTATTTCCTTCTCAAGCATTATCTTCCTTAATATTATTATCCAAGGAAAACAGACAAATAGTCTCCTGTTTTTCACAAAGAACAAAGAGAAACCCTCTTTGTGAAGGAAGACAAAAAGGTTGCTCCGGAGTTAAAATTCCACAGCGAGAGCAACTCTGATAAGTGCCCGCAGCGATCTGCTATTGTGACAAAGCTGGATCAGGATATGCCTCCTAGTTAACTCACCACTAAAATATTTTCCATTTCTGCACAGTACAGATGAATGCCGCTGATAGCATCTGCAGTCAGGTCTGGGTAGAGCTGTGCTCTCCTGCTATTGTGCTGAGAAGGTGAGACCCTCCCTGCATCTACTCGGGGCTGAAAATTTCTATACCTTTATGTGAAAAGAGGCATTAGACAGAAGAGCGGCACCTCTGTTGACGCAGAGATTGTCTGTTATTTAAGAGCTGACGACTGTTTCTAATGCTCAAAAATCTGCAGTTTCTGAGTTTTCAGGATTTTGCTGCATCTCTTGGGGCTGCAGGCTCCAGGTGCGGGGCCTTTCAGGCAGGTTTTTAAGCTGAAGAATGACATTTCCCGCATCTGAAACTAAGTAAATTCACCAAGCACTACATCCAACCCTCTCACCCCGTACCGGGGGGAAGGCTGCCAACCCCAACATCCCTGGAGCTGCCTGTCCCCGCCACGACTCATGACACAGGGTCAGCCAGGGCCACCGCCGCGACCACACCGCAGCCAGGGCTGTCCCAGAGATGAGTGCCGAAACAGGGGCCAGCCAGCTGGCAGGAGGCATCCTGGAAAGAAAAATGGTAGCACTGGGATGAAATGCTGTCAGCACTTACTGCTGCGGGCTCAAAGATGAGGTTTTATTAGAAAGTGGCACACCGTGAAAATATTTCCTGTTAGGCAGGCAAATTCTAGGGCTTAAAGCAATTGCTTCCCTTCATAAACACAGTCAAATGAAACTAGAGCTGGTTAAAAAAAACCCAAACCCTGTAACTCCAAAAAACCCACAAACGAAATTAGCTCCTAAAACAAGGCAGGCAATTGTTTAAACATGATACAGCAAAGATGCAGCAGCTGGCCCACGTCACCAGGTCCAAGAGCTTCCATTTTGAGTTTCACAATACCTCCAACGCCGAACAGAAATGCAGCCTTTCTACCTGTGGCCCAATCTGTTTGAAATTTTCTCTTCTAACTGAACAATTTCCATGTTGGTTTGTTTTTTAAGCAAACGCAGAGTACTGAGCTGTATCTAAGAAAAAACAGGAACGCTATTGGTATGTAAAAATAATGTTTATTGAGTGTTTACACATGCATGAGAAGAATAAAAGGCAAGAAGATGCAATTGCCTTGTTCCTTACTTTTCAGAAAACTCAGCAATTCTTTCCAAGTGCAGTTCCCGACTTGCACGTTACGGGATCCTGGACTGCCTCCAACTCCAGCACTTCAAAGCAAACGGCAAGTCTGAACTGCGATAACTCCTTGTGTGTGACCCCTACGTCACCTTCCAAGAGTTTTAAATTAAAGGAAATAACACACAAGACTAACAAAATGCCTAAAAGTATCAGGACACTTAAAATTATGTCCTCACTGTCAAATGTTTCTATCTGCTTTAAATCTAACAGAAGTCAACTTGGCAAGATTTTAGCTCTGCTGAGTCACTTGCTGCCTATCTAAAATCTAAACAGACTGGCTGACCTCTTGCTTTTAGAGACCAATTACTAGACTCTTCTTGCTATTCAGACACCAGAAAGTTACAGATTTTGGAAATAACACATTCATTGATATACAACTTGTTATTGGAAAAACTTGCAAATTCACGTGGCAAGAAAGGCTTCTCGTAAGCAAGCCAGAAGTTATCTGAGAAGAGCCAACCTGGACTTGTCAGGACACGTGTAAACTGAACATCATGCCCTTACGTAGCAGGAACACTGGACTTGTAGATGGAGGAGATGCAATGGATGTTTTAGCCAGAATTTATGAAAGTCTTGATATTTCCCCACATAGAACTAATAAGAGTGGATCAAAGTGAAAAACTGTTGTACGAAGCCAGCTGAAAAAGACTGCCCCAAAAAGCAGCCCTCAAAGGCTCCCTGGTATACTGGAAGGTTGTATCAAGAGGACCTCCTTGGAGGTCTGTCCTGGACTAGCTTCTGTTCAATGTCTTCATCAGCAATCTGCATGATGGATCAAGAGATTATTAAACCTGCACACAACGTGGAGCTGGTAGAGGCTAATGAGCAGAACAGGATCAGATTCAGATTGATATTCATAAACTTAAGGGATGGTGTGGAAAAAAAAGCATTACAAGTATTTTCAGCTGCACATCATAAGCTGCACAAACACAGTATTGGAGATCAACTCCACCAGCAGCCATTCAGCAAAAAGACAAGACCTCAGGGTTACACGGGATCAGAAGCTGAACGTGAGCCAACAGCCTTGTGCCCAGGGGAGGAAGAGGAGCACCGCTGCAGAAGTGCACGGCCACCCAGACGCAGCACGGCAGTCCCAGAGCTGCTGCAGAGATGGTCATGCTGCTCCTGCCCCGCTCAGCACCGGCAAGGTGTCGGGGGCAATCCTGTATCCCACCACCCCACGCCTGCAGCTGCATGGGACAAGTGACGAACATCCAGAGAAGAGCGACCAGAACAGCTAAAATCAGAACTGGTAAGAAAAACCTGGCTGAACTAGGGCAGTGCAGTTTAAAGAAGAGAAGAGAAAGGAGATGCACACCAACCTCCAAATACACAAATGGTTGCTCTAAAGAAAGAGAGAACATCTGATCTCTTCAATAGTACTGGGTAGGACAAGAAGTAACAGACTCAAAAAGCAGCATGAAAGATTCAAGTTGAGACTTCGGAAAGACTTTTCAATGATAGGACAGTGAAGTACTGGTATGGACCCTGCTACATCCATCACTAGAAATCCTTAAAAACAGGTTAGATAATCATCTGTCACAAGTGACACACAGAGATAATCCAAACCCTGCCTTTTGCCGGGCAGATGCAATAAGAAGAGGTTCCTTCTAGTCACGTCCTCCTTGTTGCTCAAGGTTTACAGCATTCTCAGATTCCCTCTCCAAAGGAATTAATGCGGACTGAAATGACATTTACGATTCAAGATACTTCAAACAGTTTCCGTTCAGCTTAGATCAGTGTTAAAAACCTTCTTTGCCTTCCTATGAAGCAAAGCCGTCCTCATTGGCAATTCATAGTTAGACATGAAGAAAAGAAACCGAGGTGGTTAGAGCCTGCAGAAACATATTATGCTTTTGAAACCTTACTGACACCGGCACTAAAGCTTTTAAATCGCGTGTTCTGCCCTGGCCAATTTCCTCGCTACAGTTGAGGAATGCAATGAATATTCTTGCATCTTGAAAGAGATGGAAATAAGAAGTACAAGAAACCTATACCAGAGATTTTAGCGACCTTCCCATTAAAAAAGAAAAACTAGTTACCGTATGCTTCAGTAAAATTGCAAGGCACGTAAATATATCTGCAAGAAATGGCATTTGTAGTTATCAAACACCTCAGATTTACTTTGCTTTTTACGGCAATTAACTTAATGGCCATTAATCCTTTCGTAATCCATTGTTCCAAGCCTTATTCTATCATTAAGCAGCACAGAAACTTGTACATTAACTTGTTTGACTCTGGCCGTGATACAATTTGTGTCACAGACTGCGCACCTAATCCTACAGCCTCGCCGAGTCCCGTCCCTCCACTGAGCAGCAGGACGACCCCAAGAGCCTCGGGAGTGGCAGCAAAGGTTTCTGGTTTTCAGAATGCAGAATATGCAGACCATGATGACATTAAATCAAATAAATTTTAAATTATCTTTTAAAATATTTTTTTTTAAATATAGATATTGAGACAAGCCTCTTGCAGAAGAAAGCCTAACAAACAAAAGCAATCTACAGCAGCTTCATTAATTTGACACAGCTGGAATAGCTCTAATGATGTGCAGATTATTGCTTTCATTTTGATAAACTACTACTTGCTTCCAAATCATGCACAAGAATTAGCAAGGGCAATTATTAGGGGAAAAATACCGGGAGGAAAATAGTTGTTCTTGTAGTACTACAATGGCTTCAGGAAAAAAAGCAGCAACAAAAACTTCACAGACCAAAAAAGTTCAAACCTCCCCCAAAAGACGTTAGCCTCCAAAACCAGTTTATCCACTATCCAAACTACAGCCTTGCTTAAACACGTTACATCAAAGTGGTTGCTGAAGTGTGACAAAGGGCACCAGAAACAGCAACTTTTCCAACCACTACATAATTCGTGCAGAGGAAATGGCATGTGGGCATCTTCCATGTTTTCCTTTCTGCCATCTCAAGCTACAGCACATCAGCACAGGTCAGAGCGCCCAGGAACTCTCCAGTAAATAGATTTTTATCCCTCCTTCTCCTCTACCCCCCCAAACTTTTTTTTTTCTTTAAGTTGGAAGGCAGGAGAGGAAAAAACCTGTTCGAATAAATGTGTGGGATGGCTTCTGTTGCTTGTTTGCTAATAAGACATACTACTACTTCAAAATGCCACAGGGTACTCACAGGTTGATTCCCTGAGAGCCTCCTTATTACAGCGTATTACTAAGCTTCCACTTTTCTTTGCAACTGTAATTTCAGTTTCTTTGTAGTTTTCCATTCAGTTAGTACCCCTGATTCGAAGACTATTTTGGGAAGTGACAATGATATTTTCAGTATCTACTGATTTTTAACTTATTACCCCCCAGTTTTTTGTGACATCTCCACTAGATTTACTTTCCTTGCTTCGTGCATCTAACTTTTCACTCCAAAAGTGGGAGGAGGGTGGAATGGTAAACCATGGAAGGGGGCTTAGATACAACCTATTACTCCCAGCCATATCCTACATTAGTTAAAGTACATATCCTACATTTCTTGGGCCAAAAGCCTACAACGTTAACAGCATCCAGTTACACATACATTGTAAAAACAATGGTAGCTCTTGTGTGATGAAAAAAAGCCTGCAAAGATGTTCGTGCCCACTCACCACTACATCACTTCAAACAAATTCCTTGAAGACATCACCGATGAAATCCTGGTGTCAGTGATTTTCCTTATCGTGTGTACACAGGCAATTGCAGAGAAAGTGCATTTTACTGTTTTAAACCCCATTATGAAACTTTGCAGAAGTGTTTAGCTGAGATGTATACCTGACACCACTGCAAAAATGCCCCTCAGAAACAATATAAGGGCTACTGGACATGTCTCTCTTTTTTGGGAAAGGATACCAGGCATTCCTCATGTTTTAGCCAGGAAGCAACACCTGAGTCATCCCTTCATACCTCTGGCAGAGGGAGCGGAAGGAAGAGCAGGAAAGGGTATGATTCAGGAGGGGATAAGTGTTCCACTCACACCCCATTCAAAAAAGAAGTATTTTAAACCAGCAGGGTAACTCTGATGCCCCAGGCAAATTCCAGTTTGGGCTATTCCATCCTGCCCACCTAAAATTCCTCTGAGCAGTTTCTCTTTTCCCTTCCCCACAGCAGCAAATAAAACACAGAGTTGTGTGTTGTGCTACCAGCAGAGAAATAGTTATGAATCTTCTCCCCGAGAGCCCCATGCATTTCTGTAGTGGGAGAGGAATGCAGCGATGCATTTCGGGGACGCATGGCGTAGAGCTGACAATAGCGTATTAATCTGTTGCAACTGCCTGTGGGTTTCTTAAGCCCTGTAACGGCTTGCTAAGTCGGCTATGGCAATCACGCCAGTGGGAAATTCCATGTTTCAGATATGATCAACAGCAGTAATTCGACAGAATTGATGGCACTAGGGAAGCCTACACATCACCAAAATTATAAACAAAGTCATGTTGCTCTTCAGGGAAGATGGAAAATATCCCTTGCTGCAATCTACCCTTCTATAGGGAATGGTACTTTTAAAACAAATGAACAAAACCCCACAGTGATGTTTAAGAGAAGAATATAAAATGGAAAAAGGTATCTTGCACACAAGTTAAAACATACCTACTGGATACACCATAATACATTATAAAAACTCTTTTGTGCCTAATCAAGTAAACCCAGCTGACACGGCAAACCATGAAGCCCACCACTGAACCTCTGCTCATACAACAACTTAGCTTTTTACCTCTTGGTAATCTGAGTGGGATCCTGTAGGCCTGGATCCAGTTCAAAGATCTCATTATCCAGTAGCCTTCGGAGCGTCACATCTGCCAGTTGCTCCATGATCCTGAAAGCCTCAGCGATATTGAGGAACGTGGAGAAGTCGCGCTCTTTATTTGGAGTGGTGACACGGACGGTGTCGGTCATGAAGACGTTGGAGGTTCTCTCTAGCTTCTGGACCTCAACCCAAGGAATGATAAGTTTCACTGCCATCGGAGAAAAAAGCAGAAGTGGACTGGAAACTCTGCTTAACATTTTTCAGATTTGGGAAATAAGCAAATTCAGAACGAAACGCAAACAACCGAAGACAAGAAGCACCCATTTTTACATCAAAGACCAAGCAAAAGCTGAAATGCCTGTTATTACTCTACATTCACTTTCTGCCACTCCAAAACACTGTCTTTTTCAGAATCTCTCCCTCAAAATTTTCCCTATTGTCACGGGAAGTGCTGGACGAGGGAGTTCTGCCTTTGCAGATCACCTGCCACACGCTGTGCTCCCTGCGCCTTGACAAGCCACTTCCACAGCTTGCTTCATCACGATCAGAAGAAACAGTTTGTTTCAAGAGTACAAAGACAATAGGGAAAGGCTTTGCAATCTCCCAGAAATAAAACTGTAGGCAGGTGGAAAACCAATCACATGCGCAGTACTTTAACTTTTTAAATAAAGCTAGCTCCCATACAAAAGGAAGCTTTTTGCACATGGACATTTTTATAAAGTTTAATTACTAATATTAACAGGGCATTCAAAAAAAAGCCGCCTAGGCATTGGGATCTTCCCATTTTGGTTACTTTTTACTGAAAAGGCACACAGGCAATTCTTGCCCTAAACATCAACTGTAGTCAGACTTGTTTATAGAAAAGAAAAAGTATAGGACATTGTTCTCTATACTTAAACACGGCTGAATCATATAAATACAAATGGCAAACAGAATCAGCTTATTTTAGATAACCACTGCAGGATGTTACTTGCCTCTCTCATACGAATCTCTTGGTAAAAATTAGGCTGGAAAGGACTTTAAAATAGATTAAATTTCTTCTTAACAACTGTTGGAAGCTTCCCAGGATTCTCTGTGCCAATAACATCAAGATTACACCCCCTAACATCCCTAGCTGGTCTCCTGATGCCAATAAAGCAATAAAAAGGCAGTAATAACAAACATTGTCATATATATATGACACTTATCCACGATCATTAATTACCTAAGGAGCTACCCTCAGCAAGTTTTCTGTACTACATGAACCACAGCTGTCAAGATTATTTGCAGATTACATTTTTTCTTACTTAAATAAAGCACAGCTGCGTCAACAGGCACAAACTGTTGCAAATGGTCATAAAATCATCTTTACAGGCACAGCCAAGGGAAGGAAGATTAAATAGTGCTGTAGCAATAGCACTATTGTTCACACAGGTTGGAAGCACATAGGCTCTCCAGTGTTGGTTCTAGAAACAGCACAGCAGACTGTAAGGGGCCCAAACTACTGACGAAAGGTTACAAAGACTTCAAAGTTTGAGAAAAACACAAGTTTAATTAAAAAATGTGAAGAAACCTTGGCACACCCTTTCGAGAAATCTGACGTTCTAAGCCTCTGAAATGCTGCAAATACTTCAAGGCTTAGATAAAAGGCGACTTGTCCTGGAAAAAATGTTCCACGGAGTTTATCCTCGCCTAAGCCGTAAGTTAATTTTATGAGAAGTTGAAAAGTCCATTATTGCATTCCAGGTCATTTCAACATAAAATAAAACAAGGGGAAGGGGACAGACTTGCCAGAAGCAGAAGACTTAATGCTTTGCCTATAAAGAGGTTTCAGTCTACAATTTGGAGGGGGGGGGGGGATTTTTATAGAGATAAAACATATTTAAGAACTATTTTTATTGCAACTCATATATTGGGGGTTTTCCCTGCGCTGTGCTGAAGAATGCAATAAAGGTGATTTCTTCGCAATATTTTCAAGACCAGATTTAACCAGATTTAATTTGTGATTGCCACCTGAAAAAAAACAGACAATGAATCACTTGTTCTACATATAACCAGCATAAGCTTCTCAAACAGTAACAACCAGAACTATAGTAAAGTCTGGATTATTCAATGTAATACAAGTATTTCATAAATGTGACAAAATACTAGCTTTGAAACAGAAGCAATCTGCTTTATCAGAATGAAGGAAGTAGGAAGCATTTCGAGATATAATGCTTCCCACTGAGCTAGGGAGCTACCTTAACCAAAAGAAAATTCAGGGGTTTATTTCACATTTCCATGCAAATGCATGGGAACACAAAGGCAATGCAACTGCCTGCAACAGTGCATGAACACTGTATTTTCCATGGTCAAAATGAAAAGTTGCAAATATGTAGTTGTTTGTGAGGTTTTTGTATTTTCATAATGAATTATTATTAGAAGAGATGAGAAGTGATTTCTTCTTAAATAATACAGCGTGATGCCGTCTTCAGTATCATTTAACGATCTCTGGTACTGCATAAACAAAATTTTTGGAACAATACAAAGGGTTTTTCTCTCTCCCTCCTCCTTCCCTCATTATCTGTCATTAATAAGGATCATTTTTGCTTTCTGTGCTTTGGCAGACTGGGTATCTCAGATTTAATGAGAGAAAGGCTGCAATGATAGCAAGAAGAAATGACTGACAAAGGATATTATTTAATACTAACCAGAAAGCAAGGAGATTAAACAAGAACTCGGATAACTAGTATGTATCAAGCGACTCCATTCTAGTCTTCCCAGCAAAACTCAACTTTGGTTTTTAGAACAAATAACAAACTTATCAGCATTTTAAATCTAACTCCGCCACCTTTTGCAGATATGATAAAATAACTGGCCTGAAATAATCTAAGGGAAAAAGGACTTCTAACTCTAAGCATGTCTTTGTATGTTTTAAGTCTTAGAAATTACCGCTTACTATCTATCTTATCTTTATAGTTCATGCACAATCTTAGTGAAATGCTGTAGAGTTTAAATGGCCGCATTCATGTCTATTACATTTATTTTCACCTTCTAATATCTATTCTGACAGATTTCCACAATTGCACGACCCCTCCTCTGTAGAGGAACACCATGACCAAAGTCTTAAAACTTGCTGAATCATCTGAAGGTCTAAAAACCCGAGGACACACTTCTTGTGACCTTCCTGCACTGCTATTCAGAAACACAAAGAAATCCCTAAATTGCTGTTGTTTTCCCTTAAAAACTCTCAATTTTCACCTGGTTCTCCAGGGCACAGCCCTTTTATGTTTCCTGGGCTATTTTCAGGCAGGCAGCTGGACTCCAGCATCCCTGGCCCCACCAGCCTGGCAATGACGACTCCGCTTCCCTGCTTGTGGGAGGGACCCGTCCTTACTCACCGTTTTCGGCACTAAAAGTCTCTATTTCAGAACCTGTAGGAGGTCTGTGACATTTTAAGGCTGCTTCACCATGCCAAGAAAAAGAACCAGATAGCAGGTGTGTCTGTGTGCTCTCACAGTCTCATTTTTATTACTGGATTCATTCTAAAATCTAAACATAAAGGTTGAAGTGAAAACTAAGTTAAACAGGATCTTTCAGCTGAAACAAAAAAACTCAGAAACTAAACTTCAGAAGCAAACGAGGCTTTTCATAAAAATTCTAGCTATTCCTGCTTTTAAATATAGCTATATTTATATCTCTCCTCAGCATCAGATTTCTTACGCATTTACACTCACATTCTTTGCCCAGGAAGAAGGAATAAAAACAGAGATGATTGATGCTCAAATAAAGCCAGCCCTGCCGAGGAACTTTTCCTTTCCAACAGCAACAGGAATAATAGGTGATCAACTTCTCTGCTTCAGGAAAATTAAATCTGGATTCAAATTTCACAAGGGCTTCTCGGAACTTCTCGGGGTCTTCCTCCTGCTCGGCGAGCTTGCTGCTTGTTTCCTCCGCAATCAGCGCCTGAGTCCGTAACAACAAAATATATCAGGATAAAGCTATTGCATTCACACTCCAGTAAGTTGCTACAAGGTATCCCATTCAAATTTTAACAAGGCAATCCTTTCCTACAGAGAAATTCAAGTTGATTTGTAATTTACACAAATGGAGACATTTCTGCGGTGTTTGCGTCTCTCATACATTTTGAATGCTTCCAAATCAAGACTTTGGGGGGCCTTTTTTTTAATTATAATTTTTTTCATTATCATTTTTTCAGTGAATATGGTAGAATCATATATTCACAGTTTCACTACAGCTTACAATTGCTGTTATTTGGTGTATACAGAGTAAAGGCAGAGTAACAATAGTTTATACTGACCAGTACTATTTTCCCATGAAGAGGTAATGCAGTGAGATGTGTCAGTAACTTGTAACACGCTTGGAACCATTAAAAACATGGTTTCAAGAACATCTACACAAATATAATTAAGTGTTCAGAATTTTAATAATGGTATTACAACAAAAGACTTAAGCATATATCACACCATTCAGATAAATAATCTGTATGTTGCAGCACCTGGTATAATCTGCAATTACCAAGCAGTCCCCATATGCCAAAAGTCCAAAACACAAACTAATGATACCTGAAGAATTTTAAATATGTGCTGTGCTAACAGGCTGCCACAGTGCTATCAAGAGAGATTAATTGTATTTGACTCTTTCAGTGCACTTAGATAAAGTGCTTTTTTTTAAGAAAGCAGGATAAAAACTAAGATTTGCACAGTGATGTTTTTCCTCTCCTTCTTCCCCAGCTTCAGAGCCCACCAAGATCACAGCAGCAGGGTTGAAATTCACCAAAAACATGATGTTCCTACAAATTTTCCAGACCAAAAAATGGGGTTTGGGGGGAAAGAGCACCTCACTAAAGCCCTTAGCAAAGAAAAGCCTGCCGCAGGACCTGAGGTACAGCAGTCACCAGCAGACCTGTGCCCTCACCAGCCAGCACCAAGCTCCTCTCGGAGCCTGTATTTTACTAGAAGCAGAGCTCAGGACACCAGGCTTTCTAAATTTTACCGCACATGCCGTTATTATTTTAAATCTGGTCTTCAGTCACCAAATTCATTTACTTTTAAAATTCTTTCACCTTCCAGAAAGATGCTCCTTTCTGCAACCCTGTGGCCAGCCAGCAGCTTCACTGCAGTGCCCGGCCATGACTCCCACATCCTACAAAGCCACCGGCAGTTTCCCTGCCAGATCCTTACCGTGCCGGTGCCATTGCACAAGGGCCTTGTCCCCTGTCCCTGTGACTGTGGCGGTGGCACAGGTGTGCTGGCAGCAAGTTCAGGCACTGTGGCCATCACCTGCTGACACCTCTGAGCCCCATCAAGAGGGATAGGAGTATGGAAACAGGCAGGAAAAACTGATGGGAAGCTAGGAAAAGCACTGGAAATAGAAGGAGAAATGTAGTAAAGAGGAAAAGCTGAGATAAAGGAAAGATACAGCATGTTTTGGAGAGGTGGAAGAACTGAAAGCAGATGCTGAAGAAAGCTCAGCTGCACATCTCAGGGAAAAGAAGAACAGTGAGGCTGGAAAGCGACGTGTGGGATAAAAATTAAAATAGATACTTTGGTTTTGAGATGTTTCCAAGGAAATGTGAGTAAAGGTGCACAGATGCCAGCCATATCAGGTGCAAGCACCACACAGAAAACCAATAAATAATGTTTAGATGGACAAAACCAAATCAGAATGACAACAACTTCATGACATTATTTTGAATAAATCACATGTAATTGGGCAGGGAAGGGTGAAAGTAAGAACATTTCCTTACCTTCACTTTCCCTTTGACAAAACTAACAATATCTTCTTTGTTGTCAAACACAGACAAAGTATGGAGCAAGTTTTGTTCCAGCCATTCCCAGTGCTGGTTTATCTCCTCTGCAGTGGCACCTAGAAAAGCAAAAAGTAGTGTATTGAAACTCATCCTACCAAATAAAATGGAAAGGAAGAAAAAAGTAATAAAACACACTATTTCATAAATTCATTATGAGAAACCAAACTTTCAACCTCAAAATTCTTGGTAGCAAACAGGTCAAATAGGTCCCATTCATAGCAGTATAGTTAGAGAAAAACAAAACCCTCATTGTTTTAGAGAATCAGTTTTAGTGCTTTTAGTTCTATCTTCTCAAATGCTCTCAGCCAGCAAATGCTGCATTAAAAGTCAAAGCAGAAAAAACAGCAAAACTTCATCTTGAGCTGCTAGACTGCAGCTTATTTTAACACAACGTTCCTTAAGCAGCCACTGGAAACCTTTGATTTACGTCCTGTTCCCAAAAGTCCCTGATCTTCCTTTCTCCCTCCCTCGGTACGCACACTCATACACACACACACATGCACACCCCTTCAGAGGAATATACACGGTCATAATCTGCATCCTATTTGAAAAGCTCTCTAGAATAATTAAAGTACCTAAAAATGTAAGAGTTTGGTTCAGCAACACCTAAAAGGTCTACAAGAGCACATTTCTGCAGTTTGATGAAGAAATACAATGAACAGAAAATCTTCGACAAATACAGATTTTCAAATCTTTAAGGCTTCCTTCTCTAAGGATTTATTTGAGGGTTTTGCTGTTGTTGTTTTAAATGTAATGTGTTCACACTAACTCCAGAAATAGTATTTCAGTCACCACCTATTTGCTTTGACTCTTTCTGCTTGAAACTGAACTGTAGCAGCATCACACGATGACAGAAAAGTCAGAGCAAGACAGGCAACACACAGGGCAATCAGGGGAAAATCTGGCCCCTCCAGATCTTACTGGTCAGTTATTAAATGTTGTAGGTAAAAAAGGCAGCAAAAGTTGCTTTTCCTAATGCCTTGCTAGTGGAAGAAAAGAGAGAACTAGTTGGATGTAAGAGACATATAAATCACAAATGAATATAATAAAATTAATATCAAATAGAAGACCCATTATCTCAAGATTTCATTTGTGTGTATAGAGATGCGTCACGTTGCCTCACAACAAAAAAATGATAAATTTAGTTAAGGATTTTCCACTTTCCTCCGCTCTATTTTCCATGCAGAATGCCAACTGGCAGGGAAACTTTCCAAGCTTTAACTTCCTTGACAGGAAGGTCTTGTGATAGAACTTCATAAATATCATTAATCAAGGTTAAATACAAAAAAAAAAAACCCACAAACACAAAAGAATACACACTTAAATGCCTTTTAGGTAAAGAAAACAAATTATACCAATGGTTAAGACACCAGAAATACAGTCATTTTATACTGAAATGGCTGCACAAAGCAAATACTGCGTTGAATTTTTATTTCTGAGCAACCGAAAAGATACCAACCATATGGGAGGGCTGGTGGGCTGCTTCTTGTGAACTAAGCCGTGAGCAAGACGCCTTTCGCAGCAGCATCCGCACCGCTCGGAGCCTGGGGGGGCTACTGCAAACCTCCCTGCCTGCCTTCAGGTATCTCCAGGGATTCTGCTCAAATACTGAAAGATCTCTTTGCCCCTTGCATTTGGTCAAGCCAACTCCTCAGCTTTTCAGGTCCCTTCATTATTTCTAATTTCCATTTCATTGCTTAGAGTCATTCTGTGATTTGACCCAAGCATTGCCCATCTCTTCGCTATTCCTCTTTCTGTGCCGATGCTCCGTACAGCATTTTATTCCCCTTTTTACCCACCTTCTTCATGTGCCTGTGCCAAATGTATATTTAATCTAACCACTGCCTCACTCCTCATAATTTCTTCTCTAAACCCACTTCTCACTGATCCCTTTGCTCTCCCTCTCCCAAAAGCTACGCCATTCGACTGTGACTTGGGTTTCTGTTTTGCACACAAGCCTTCTGAAAGGAAAATCGTAACTGGCTCTACGCTAGGGCTGAGGTTAGCCTTCTCCCCCCCTGCCCCCCCTTTACTGATATAACATGATTAACCATCTGGATTAAAACATCTCTGGCAGAACAGCCATGCTGGGCAAAGACCAGACTTCCTAGCAGCCCTTGGAGATTTGCAAAAGTCTGTAATGCAGATCTGACCCTTATGCATATATTATCATTTACGCCTACAGCTCCTGGAACAGAAGACTGCCAACAAACAATTAAAAAAAAAAAATGTTATTTTAATTAACTGCCTAACAACATGATGGCTATCCCTAATGAAGTTACACCAGGAGACTGGAAGGAGCTTCTGGAGCTGCTCCTTCTCCTTGCTATACAGCAGGAACCTTAATTTGACTCACTGCTCCTTCCAAATCCAGTAACAAAACTCTGGACGTTGTGTTCGCACGAAGCACCGCGCTCAGCCAGGGCAGAGCTCGGCGAGCAGCGACGGCCGCTTCTGCGCAGGGCAAGTCCGCCAGCTTTCTAAGAAAAGGGTCGGGCGATGCCATTCCTCTGACTCCTATTGCCAGTGCCAGCTCTCCCCTGGACACTCACGTCAGGGTTTCACAGCAGCGATATTATTCAGAAACAACTTCTGCTATGATGGTTCTTAATTTCTGTGCAGCTCTGGCAACCGCCTATGTCCTACCCACGCAGCATACAAAACAGAGCCCTCCGCTTTCCGCTCTGTTACTATAAATTTTCTCAGGGCTGAGCACCCATTCAGAAGAGCCAAAGAGAATTTTAGAAAACATTAATCAACTCAGTTTATCTCAGCAAAATCCTTAACCTTTCCAACCAGGCAACTTTTTGATCTGTAGTTCCTTTAACACAAAAAAAACCACCTGCGGGCAGTAAGAGTGTGCATAGGGCAAGGATCAGCCCCAGAAAGGAATATTACATATATTCAAATGATCAAGAAGCCCACAACAGCAACACTGAGCTTACTGTTCCAGTGAAAGCTACCTGGCTTCATCAGAGGACTGTAACAGCCTGAAGCTCTTAAATTTCTCCATGAGATGGCATTATTTAAATATAAAAAGGAGGGGAGTACGGATATAAAGCATAGAGCAATTGCAAAATTAAGAAAACCTAGCCACAACAAAAATAGCACAGACTTTACACAAGTTTCTTCATACACATCTGGCACCAGGAAAAATTCCCAGTATTAATGGGGAACAGGCAGAGGGATCTCTGCTAAACCAAGGAAGAAATGCCAAATGAGCTTGTATAGAGGAAGGGGGCAAATATATAGATTGCCCCTTCCATTTAAAGGACTACTAGGTCAAACACTATCAACAACATGTCAACACTTACATTAGCTAACTATTTCATGGTTTGATTTGTGTAAGAAAGGAAAGAATAGCCTAGAATAAGAATAGAATAGTTTTCAGTTGGAAGGGACCCAGTCCAACTGCCTGACCACTTCAGGGCTGACTAAAAGTTAAAGCATGTGATTAAGGACATTGTCCAAGTGTCTCTTAAACACTGATGGGCTTGGGGCATCAATCACCTCTCTAGGAAGCCTGTTCCAGGGTTTGACCATCCTCTCTCCATAAAGAAATGGCTTCCTAATGCCAAGTCTACACTTCCCCTGGCGCTGCTTTGAACCATTCCCAAAGGAAAACCCGCTGTAAATTTCAATGCTAGGATTTAATAGACTGGAGCAGAAGGGATGAGGACAGCCCTGCAGACTGGCCAAGCAAGAGCAGGATGAACAGAACAGGCGCATTTGGATGCCCTTTACTGTGCCACGGCAAGGTTGCTGCAATTCACATCAATATCACTTTCCTAAAGATGAACTCGACCTTCAGAGCTTGCAGAAACACTGCAAAAGGGATCAGTGCACAGCAGACCAGGCAATTAGACATTCCTCTCTGACAACTTTACCTCCTAAATCACGTAGCATCTTCCAAATGTTCCAGTTATATTTCATTACAACAAAGTAAGACATTTCACAGTAAGCAAGCGAAAGACTAGATGGGTGAAAGCCTAGACTAAGTAGCTTCTTGCTGTAAGGAACTACTACTACTGTAGGAAAAGATATCCGTATGAATGGAACCACACTTCTTTGCAAGGGACAGAAAAGTAACACAAAACACCTTCAGCTAAAACAGATTTCTATAGAAACTTAATGTTACTAGTCAACACTTTTTCATAATTCCTATCTAGGATTTTAACCAGAGGTTAATTTGGTTGTTAAACAAGCTGTAGGCAATAGCTTTCCACAAACACACTACTAGCTGGGGTTACCTTGAGCTTCTTGGACATGCAGACACTGACCATGCTCAGAATCGGTTTGGGGTTTTCCGTCTGTGACTCACCAATAGCTATGGCCCAGTAAACTTCTGATCCGTTCAATAACTCACCACATGCAATGGCAGAGTAAACCTGTGAGCCTGGAACTTGGAGTAAAATTCGAAAGGGAGCGACGCGTGCGTTAGAGTCTAATACGGCGTCCAGGGCACCAACCAAGCGACCTGCAAAGAAAAAGGGGGGAAAAGAGAATTAGCACCAGTTTTCACTTCTGTAGCCTGCAAGTCTTTTCACCTCTAAAGCCATAAAATTAAAATACAGAACGTAACGATAACAATTCTTCCCCTATTTTAGGCTGCGATTTACAGATCCTCAAAATGCGAAAGGCAAACCAGATTAGAAGATCAAAAGCATATCAAGTTCTTTGCGTTTCTGGTTTTGCTTCATATATATGTGTATAACCACAGAACTGAAGTGGAAAGACCTGAGGGCACCTTAAGAACTTACCGTTCCAGCCCCACTCTGAAGCTGGATAAATACATCCATGCTGTAAGTGGTGTTTGTCTAACCTGCTCTTCAAAACCTCCCACAACCAAGATGCAACAACTTCCCCAGCTAGCCGCTTCATTAAGTATTCCTACAGAAAAAAAACCTACCCCAAACAAGCCAACCGCCACAATCTTAAAACTTTCTTGCTGAAAATTAATCCTGCTCCCCAGAACACAGACAGTAATTGGCCACAGGCATTTCTGATGTTAATGCTTGACATACTGAAAAAGCATCATCATGGTTGTCCACCCTTCAATGATTTCTCTTCTTCTAAAGAAACCCCAATGACCGTATCTCTTACTTACGGGTCATATTTTTCAAACAGCTCATTGTTCTTGAGCTTAAACTGGTATCTCTCCAGCTTATCTTTAAGTGTGACACTCGCTACTAGTGAAGTCTCAGCCATAAGAGTGGAAAATCACCTCCTGTATCTTGCATGCACACCTCCATATCCAAGAAAGCTTGCAGCAGTATCCCACTGTAAATCAGCTCTTGACATAAACACAGGGAAATTCATTTCGGAGAGCTGGAGCAATTGCTGCCCCCAAAAAAGCCTTTCCAGTCTGGAGGTCAGCTGGAGTTGGTGGCCTTCCTCGCCACCCACCCCACCCAGCAGGCAGAACCAAGTTATGCATGAAAAAGTTATCCAAGTGCCATGATTTGTGAAGCTGGCATATTAAAGTAACTCAGAATTGGTTTATGGCACCTACAAAGAGCAACTCAGGAGCAGCTTTATGTGCAGTTCCCCTGTACCGTACATCCTGCAGAGACACAGCCTCCTACACAGAGGGATGGCACACAGCGAGAAATGGCTTTACCGTGTTTCTTTATGTCACTAGAGTACCTAGGAAGTTTTCTGCAATATTACATTTTCCCTTTGCACATTTCATTTTTCCAACCTGTTGTATTTTTGTTCCTTCACCATTAACCCAACACAAAAGGGACCATTCTCCTCCTCCAAAAGTTTTGCCGGCCCTTGGCACCACATGCAGTTTTTATAATTGCATTCTCCAGTCCATCACCTAAGTGATTAATGGAAACAGTAAAAACAGACCAACAAAGTTCTCATCTGAAAAGCCTTCTCACTTAGACAACAAACCACCACTAATTAATTTGAGTACGGCACAACAAAGCAGCCGCGTAACCACTTTCTGGTCTAGGCAGTCTAAGAAGTTCACATGCAACAGCATTAAAAACCTTCCGAGAGCGAAGAAAATTACATCAAGTACTTCCTCCGTGCATTCACACACACTGCTGATGACGCTTTCAAAGCCAAGTAGAAGTTGGACACAATATGTTTTAAAACTGTAAGGTGAGATTAAGTACCAGTTTGCTTCTCGGCTAAATACATGTCCAGATATTACACCCATCTATTTAAAATGGAGACCTGAATTTGGAGACCAATAATACATATAATATCAGAAAATGATAAATGCTCTCCTGTAACTGCAAGAAAAAGACACAAAAATTCATTCAAGTATAAAAGCTAGCATTGAAGCATAAAAGCTCTGTTTCTGTGTTTACAGAAAACGGAGCACCAACTTCAGTGTGTGGTCTTCAAAACTGCTGCATTAAAGCCAGTAAGATAGCATCAAATGATGCAGAGAACAAACATAGGGTTTAACGTTCAAATTTCAAAAGACTTGAGACATTAAAGAAAGAAAAAGAAGAAGAAACTGATGAAGTGTATGATTTCCCCTGATGATAGATCTAGGAGAAGGATTTCTTTTTCATTTCACTAAAGCCATGGAAAAAAGTCAACTAACAGTAAGTGCTACCAAAATCCCAAGAGAATGCTTCATGAACACTTGATTTGTTAAATACTCTTTTTTTTCAGAAATCGTGAAAAAAATGCATGAAAGCACAGAAGTAGCTGCAAAATTTTGTTTTTATTTCTTAGCCTGTGCAGAAATGAATTCCTTTTTCTGTTCCTGAAGAAGTGACCAGAAAAGCAATTCCTCTTCTCGTTGTTTACTTCTGCTTACATTTTCCATTTTGCTTACCAACTAGTAAAGAGTTTCCTCCAACTGTGCAAAGAAAAAAAAAAATCACCTCCCTCATCTAAACTGCCCATAGCTAAAATATTAACTAAGGATGACAAAGAGGAGACAGAACTAAGATCCAAAGAGAAGATCCCTTTGAGGGCTTCACAAGGGCGCAGCAACCCCACACCTAAATCTCTCTAAGCCAACGCTGTGGATGACGGGGGGTCCCATCCTGTCCTACCTCTGCCAGGAGGGTTTGTGGTGGGGTTACTCCAGAAGGGACATAAGGAAAGAGGGGGAAAACAAAAGCAAGTACCGCTAAAGTCGAGCAAGCACCAACGGTGGGTCCCGTCCCCATGTTTGGGTCTCATCCCACTCCTCAGCAAAGCTATCCGCCATCGCTGCAGGACATGCAGCAGTCCCTCCATTCACCTTTTTAGTTTCCTCCTGTCCAACAGTTTCCTTTTATGACAAAGTGACCTGCTTGGTAGATGAGGGAAAGGCTGTAGATGTTGTCTACCTAGACTTTAGAAAGGCCTTCGACATGGTCTCCCACAGCAACCTCCTAAATAAACTGGCTGCTCACGGCTTAGATAGGTGAATTCTTTGATGGGTAAAAAATTGGCTGGATGGCCGGGCCCAGAGAGCTGCGGTCAACGGAGCTAAATCCAGTCAGCGGCCGGTCAC
>NW_009611749.1:0-788 GCF_000690535.1 Cariama cristata
CGCCCCACAGACGGGAAGCGGCTCCTCCCCACGCAGGCATGGCCGAAGGCCTCTTCTCTTTCACGGACACGGCTTTTCCGTCCCCGCACCGGCATGGCGGAAGCCTTCCTCCCCCGGGAGAGGTGCAGGGGGTCCTGCCTCAGGCGAGGTCTTCCCTCAGGAGCTCCCACCATTTTCCTCAACAGGAGGCATCAAGTACCTTGTCAATTCCCCCCACGGAGGCTGTCACGATATTATTTTCAGTTTTCTTCTTGCAAGACTAAGTTACCCACTTAAAAGTTCAAAAGCCCAAAGAAGCGTGGTAAGGGTAAAGCAAAAGAAGTGGTCCTGATGTTGAGGAGAGTGTTCACGCAGAGTTTCGCCCTCCATACTGAACTTATATCCATTAAAAAAAACATAAAGAGCCGATGGAAGTTTCAGTTACATTTCCATGTCACCAGCATCCACTACATTAGCAACACTGATATTCTTGAAGCATGCATTGAACAGACAGGGGAGAGGTTCGGTTATCACAGTTTTATTTATTCCATTTCAGACTAGACAGTGCTAATACAGAAAGTACAATGTTTTACTGCACTCGCCATGCCCAGCTCTGGAAACGGGCGTATGACATCAGGAAAGCACCTATACATCCCTGGCAGAAGTTTACCGAAAAATTTTACGCAGAGAAGACAGGGTAAGTCTGTTACTTTGTCATTTGTTTATCTAAGCAGTCACACAGTGACACCAATTATATCTTACACTCCTCTGTACATCAAGAAAAAAATACACTGTACAGAAGATAAGCC
>NW_009611750.1:0-641 GCF_000690535.1 Cariama cristata
TTAATTCCCAGCGGAAGGGGCTGACCTGGCCGCCTGGGGCCATCCTGCCCTGGCACTCGATGGGAACCCCAGCTCCGGCCGTGGTACCCCTCTGCAGAGGGAGGTCCAACCCCTCCATCACCTCCTTGCAGGGTCGTTGCCATCCTCCGAGGGCTGTGCGATGGGGCTGTGATGTGGTGTGGGAGGGCCGAGTCCCGTGTGCATGGTTTGATGTGTATCGCCTGGCCCCGCCATCCTGCCCGTGACGTGTGCCGTGGTCCCTTGGGTGCGGGGGGGCGGGTCCCCCCTCCCCATGGCTGGGGAATCCGGGAGGGAAGCTGCGGCAAGGAGGGATGATGCGTGGCCATCCCGGGGTTCGGAGGGGTGCAGGCAGGCTTGCGGGGGACCGGGCACAGAGGGGGCCAGGGTGGCATTTGGTGGGGGAGACGTCCTTCCAGGCAGGCAAGGCTGTTTGCGGCGCTGCATGCTGCTCTGCAGCCGGGAATCAGCAGCACCCGTTGGTTTCTCCCACTTCTCCACGTCAAGAGCATCTGCATCCCGCTGTGCATCCCTGGGGCTGAGCGCAGGGCAGGAGCTGGGACTGCTGCTTCCTGCACCGTTGCTCCGGGTATGGCTCCACCCGGCGTCTACGTCCCTGCCCA
>NW_009611750.1:793-2075 GCF_000690535.1 Cariama cristata
CCCGGGGGAGCCCCCTCCCCCCCCCCCCCGGGCCCCAGCCATGGCTGGGGGATGCCCGGCCCCATCGCCCACCCCAAGCCAGCCCCTCGGGGAGCCGGAGCCAGGATTAGGTCTCTCAGAGAGGAGGTGGCTGAGGTATTAAAATTCTTAAGCGTCTGCTAAAAATCACATGGCAAGCGCAAAGCCTGTCCCCTCTGGCTGGTCTCTGGCTGCCTCGGCTAAGCCAGCCCCTCGGGGAGCCGGAGCCAGGATTAGGTCTCTCAGAGAGGAGGTGGCTGAGGTATTAAAATTCTTAAGCGTCTGCTAAAAATCACATGGCAAGCGCAAAGCCTGTCCCCTCTGGCTGGTCTCTGGCTGCCTCGGCTGGAGACTGTGCACGGGGGGGGCTGTGGCACCCATCCCATTGTACAAGGCCATCCTGGCTCCGAGCACCCCATCACCCTGCCTGCATCCCTGGCTGTTCGCCTCAGGGAGAGGGGCTGTGCCGAGGGGTCCCTGCCTTCCTGGGCAAGGCCAGGTGCAGGGGTCCCCCAGGCAAACCCCGTGATGGGACAGCTTGCCGCCTGGATTTGGGCTGTTGGGCCAGTGCTGGCCTCACTGGAAACCATGTTTTCCTGCCGAGTTCCCATAGAAACCGGCGGGAGCAGTCGCTGGGCTGGCAGGGATGAGGCAGAGGAGGGACGGGCAGGAGGGGCCCCGCCTGGCCCTGCCGGGATGAAGCGACTGCACTCGGTGCTGGCTGCTGCGAGGGTGCCGGCAGCCGTGCCCACCCCGGGCTGCTCCCCACTATGGGGAAGATGCCCCAGCATCACCCTGTCTGCCAGCCGTGGCACAGGGTGCGTGTGTGCGTATGTGTGTGTGTGTGCACATGTGTGTGTGCACACCCATGCACGCTGCTGCTCCGCAGCCAGGCCTGGCATCGGGCACAAACACCAACCCAGATGGGCGGCGTGGGGCTTAATCCCCTCGAGGCTGCCGAGGCCGCCTGAACCCTTAGCAGCCGGGCAGGGTCTTGGGTTCTTTTCTGCTCCATCTGTGCCCCTGGGAATCAGCTGGGCTGGGGATTTCTCCTGCCTGGCTTTGCTCGCTGGAGGGGAAAGCGCGGCTCCTTAGCTGCTCCTCGCTCTCTCAGGCATTTGTAGTAGCATCCCCCCCTTCTGTTTTCCTTACCTTGAAACACGATAATCCGCAGCAGGCAGAAATAGTACATTGAGCGATGTGCCATCTCCTCTTTAGCCTCGTTTCTCCCCGGGATCTGGCAGCTCCGCACCCGCCTAGGGAA
>NW_009611750.1:2120-2713 GCF_000690535.1 Cariama cristata
TGGCACTGCTGGAGAGCATCCCCCGGTGTGGGATGATGGGCAGATGGGAAGGCAGAGGTGACCTGCAGGGAGAGGGAAGGAGGGGGCACACACGCTCCGAACCCCCCCGCCAGCCCTGCCCGCTCCTTCCAGCATCCAAAGCTGGAAAATACCCTGGGAATGGGTTGTTTCTGTGCAGGCAGGTCGGAGCCCTCCTGGTTTCCAGCGTGCTTCTGGTTTTATTTCAGTTTTCACCCCGCAGCAGCAGCACAAAGAGCCTGGCCAGAGCCCGGTGAGGGCTCCCCGGGGAGCAGCGGCTGCGGGGAAGGTTGCTCCGGCCGTGGCATGTAGGGAATCAGGTTGGATGATCGCAGTGGCTGGTTGTGCCCTTAATCTGTGAATTCACCAAAGCTCTTTAATAAAGAGTCAGAGTCACCAACTTCTCAATTATGGGATGAGACAGCTCTTGATCCATGTTTCTGGGTCAGCTGGAGAAAGGCCATTTAAGACCTGGGTGATTGCTTTCTTTTGATGTTTCTAAAGGAGACGACTTTTGAATAAACACCTTGCCAGTGTGGGCTGTGCAGGAGGGCGGGTGGCTCGGCCACCTCCGA
>NW_009611750.1:2938-3413 GCF_000690535.1 Cariama cristata
CCCCGGCGGGCTCCCCCGGAGCAGCCAAGGGTCGTGTGGAGATGGGTCGGACCCTGCCGGGCTCAGCACCAGGGTCACCTGCTCCTTGGTGCGTACCCATGGGTGGTCTGCACCCTGCCAGGGCCCCGGCTCTCTAGGGTGCTTCTAACCCTCTGTTTACCTCAACAACAGGCGCTTGCATGGGTGTTAATTGCAGGAGCTGGCAAGGCACTAATTAGGGGATAATGAGATGGCTTTTGTGTGTGCCTGGCACCCTGTCGACAGACAGCCCTGCTCCCAACACCCTGCGCCGTGTCGGGGATCCCTCTGTGCCGTGTCCCCGGCTGCCTGCTCCGCTGCTCCAGCCTGGCAGTTCAGGGCAGCTTGGGGTTTTCTTCCACCGCCCTGTGCCCCCACAGCACCGGGGCTAAAAGCAGCCGCCCGATGTTCGCCTGATTATTTAACTCAGAGGAGATCTCGTCCACGCTATGTCGGA
>NW_009611750.1:3516-3736 GCF_000690535.1 Cariama cristata
CGGAGCCGGGAGGCAGGATCTGGCCAACGCTGGGCTTGGGCAGCCCCCTCCACCACCACCGTCTCCCCTCACCGGGTACCATCCCTCCCCATCCTCCTAGTGACCCAAGCCCTTGGGGGACTGGAGTTGGGGACTAGGGCTTGTCCCCACCGTTCGCTGGGTGACTGAGCGGAGAGCTTACTCCCGTGTCCTCCCATTGCTCCCGCAACCATCTTCCCCA
>NW_009611750.1:3928-4193 GCF_000690535.1 Cariama cristata
GTACCCAGGTAAGGGCCAGCTCAGCCCCACGTTGGAAATAGGCGTGTGGCTGCCGACTGACTTTACCGCACGGTGCGGGCACCGGCACCGGCATTGCCGGGCTCAGCTGGGGCTGGGCTGAGCGGGAGATGCCTCTCTGGGTGCAGCCAGGGTGGGAGCACCTCTCCTGCCCCACAGACCCGGGAGATGATGTGCCGTGGGTCGGGCTCCCGTCCTTGGCGCCCGGCAAAACAGCCAAGACCAGTCTGGCAGCACCGGCAGCACC
>NW_009611751.1:0-613 GCF_000690535.1 Cariama cristata
CGGGAGGGAGTAAAAGCTATGAGGTGGGAGTTGGGAGGGTGGAGGAAGAGGAGGAGGAACCCAGGAGGGCGAGTGACGAGTAGCGAGTGAGTAGAGGGTGTAAAAGTGTGGTTTAGGTGGTCTGGCTGGCCCAAGGAGTGAGTAGGGAGTGAGTAACGTATGAGTAGCAAGCTAGGAGGAAGGAGGGGAACGTAGAGTTGCTCGGGGTTGTGGAGGGAGTTACGAGTGAGTAGTAAGCGCGGGAGGAGAAGGGGAAATGTAGTAAGTTGGAAATTATGTGCTGAGTAGTCAGTGAGTAAAGTAGAAGTAGTGAGTAAGAGGGTTTGTTCCCATCTAGTCCTCACCACAGGGGGCTGGTACCAAGTGGGGCACAGCAAACGAGTGGGGAGTGAGTAAACTGCGAGTGGGGAGCGAGTAAACTGTGAGTGGGTAGTAAACCACGTGTGGCAAGTGAGTAAACTGTGAGTGGCGAGTGAATAAACCGTGAGTGGCGAGTAAACCGTGAGCAGCGAGAGAAAGAATTATCAGTAGCAAGGGAGAAAAACCAAGAGTAGCCTGTGAGTAGACCACAAGCAACGAGCGAGTAAACCATGAGTAACGAGCGAGTAAACCG
>NW_009611752.1:0-283 GCF_000690535.1 Cariama cristata
GAGCAGCCGCCCAAGGTCGCGGGGAAGCTCCCCAGAGCTGGGCCAGGTCTGCCAGCACCGGCCACGCACCCACCACCGCTGCTCCATCCAGGCGTGAAAGTTATGCTCACCTCCCAGCTGGGAGGGGACCGGCATGGAGCCGGCTCCCAGGGCCACCTGTCCCTTGGGCCACCAGCTCCGTTAGCCATTAACTCAGTGGTCAAGAGACCTGCCCAGCTACCTGGCTGCACCAAAAAGCACCTTCCCTGCACCACCCCAGCCCGGCAGCGGCCGGTCTGCTCGG
>NW_009611752.1:457-675 GCF_000690535.1 Cariama cristata
GGTCTGGGGCGGGAGGGGGAGATGGAAGGGGTCAGGGGCCTGACAGCGTGGGGATGGGGACAGAGGACCCACCAGCAGAAAGCAGGTGAGGACAGGGATGGGGACAGGGGACTCACCATCAGAAGGCAGGTGAGGATGCTCAGCAGCAGCAGGATGCAGACCAGGACCAGCAGAGCAATGGCCCAGTGCGGGACCACGGGCACCGGTGCCGGGGACAT
>NW_009611753.1:0-486 GCF_000690535.1 Cariama cristata
ACCTACAAAATGCCTTTCCCCCACCCCTCGCTTGTTTCCGGGGCTCATCTTCATTCCTGACTTCTCTACCTCCCTCCCCAAGCAACAAAGGGGGACAGGGAGCAATGGTTGCAGTCAGGCGATAGCATGCTGTCTCTTCTGCTCCAGCACAAGCTCCTCTTCACAGAGGCACAAGTCCTGCTAGAAAACCTGCTCCAGCGCAAGCCCTCCACGGGGTCACAGCTTCCTTAAGGCATATCCACCTCCTCCAGCATAGGGGTCCTCCACGAGCTGCAGGGGAATGTCTGCTCCCGTGCCTGGGGCACCTCCTCCTTCATCACTGACCTTGGTGTTTGCAGGGCTGTTTCACACTTTCATTTTCTCTGTCACAGCTTCTGTTCAGTATTTTTTAGCCCTTCCTAAATAGGTCATGGCAGAGGCGCTACCAGTACTGCTGATGGGCTCAGGCTCCCCCCTCCAGGATTAAGAAAAAGGGGTAAATATAAC
>NW_009611754.1:0-284 GCF_000690535.1 Cariama cristata
CATAACAAACACCTCCTTCTCTCGGTTGGACAAACAGTAATAACACCGATGTCAATAGAAGTTTCCTTCTTCTGCCTGGGCACGGAGTAACCCTAACAACAATGCTAATAAAGAGGCGCCTGTAATGGTTTCTGCTGGATCGAGTCCGATTTCAAGCCTGGGAAATGGGAGAGTGAAAACAGCCATTTCGAAACGAAAGCAGCTCTTCGAGAGATGCTTTTTTTTTTGCCTTTTTTTTTGCCTTTTTTTTTTTTTTAAATTTTCTTCTTGCCTTTTGCCCTCCC
>NW_009611754.1:315-1772 GCF_000690535.1 Cariama cristata
ACAACTCCTTTCCGATAGGCAAAGCAAAATTGAGAGAAACAAATGCCTGCCTGGCTGCATGATGCCGGTGCTGGAGCAGCGGTGGGAGGATGAACTGACAGGTTTAGCAATAGAAACCAAATACCCACCAACGCTGAATGCATGGCCGAGCCGGGCCCGAGGAACACCTCGGCGTGCACAGGGTGCAACCCCTGCTGCAGAAGGATGGGTACGTGTGTGTGTGTTCATATGTACTCAGTTACAGCTGCCATATTAAAAATAGGAAGTACGAATTATCTGCCACGTTAAACACAATACTTTTAGGGCTTTCTCGAAATGTGTATTGCTGCAGCTCCTGTTTGTTGCTAACAATTACCATTCTGCTTTTCAGGGAAGACTCCAAGCTCTGGAGCCGACACTGCTGCTAGAAGGAAAGGTGCCTGTGGAAGCTGCCGTGGTCAAGCAGGATCACCTCGGGGATTCTCATCCTCTCACGGGGTGGGTGAGTCTCCCCCACCGTGGGCCTGGCCTGGGTGGGGGTCCAAACCTCCAGTGTGAGGCAAATTTATAGCAATTAGGCATTTAGTCCTGCTGGGTTTTAAGTGCGTATTCTGTTCGTTCAGTGCAGTCAGCCTAGGAAAGAATCTTCTTTCCCTGCCAATTTTGTGCATTATTATTATTATTGCTGTTGCTGTTGTTGTTGTTTCATAAGCTACAATAGAAATACTCAAAATTTTAAATCAAATTCTGGTTCTTGGAGAAAATGACCTTTTAAA
This sequence comes from Cariama cristata, assembly GCF_000690535.1. Lineage (NCBI taxonomy): Eukaryota > Metazoa > Chordata > Aves > Cariamiformes > Cariamidae > Cariama > Cariama cristata. The sequence goes on from NW_009611754.1 coordinate 1,071, forward strand.
ATGGGAATACCGGTCTAACTGAGGTTGGAAGTGCAGTTTATTATACCCTTACTTTTCTGTAGAGAGGATGGTAAGGCTCTAGCCTTGCCCTGTCTCCGTGTTTGGTCCCAGCTCCCTCAGGCATGGGATGCAGGCGCTTGACTTCTGCGTCCCCAGTGTTGTCCTTGGCTCACTTACGGCTATGCCATGCACTAAGACAGAATATGGTACAATTTCATAAGGTGTTCTCATCACATATTGTAATTTTCTATTTTTTCTGTTTAAAGATACGTATAAAACATATTCTATGCATTCTTATAATAAACAAGCACAAACATAGACTAAATATAATGTCATCTTTTGGGTATATTTTATATACATATAAAGTAGTTGTAATTAAACCTAAGCATCTTACATTTAAAATAATTGATAAGCAAATAGGTAGGCTTGATACATAATTTTTTTATATATGCATATTATGTATATTTTTACACAGGTATTACATATATGTATCAATACATAAATGCCATAACTACATATTTATAGTGTGCCAGCTTATCTGAAGTAATTATAAAAGCATGCATTGTATGAAATCACGTTGTAATTAATCACATATTTCCAATACGTTATATAAAAGTACATATATTATTTTTAACGTTTATGTGTGAAATATCTAGGAGTTGGATGCTCAGTAGGAGCGCGAAACGAAAATAAATCTTTCTC
>NW_009611755.1:0-1803 GCF_000690535.1 Cariama cristata
TGGCGTGCGCGAATTTTTGCTTTCTCCTTCTCCGTACCGGGAAGATGCGGGGCAGCGGGGACTACCCCTGCCTGGAGGCTAAAGAAGCGTGGGGGGGAAAAAAAAACCCACACAACTCATGACATTTGTGCGTGTGTGTGTCTGCCCTGAGCCTGCATCCCCTCTCTGTGTGTATGAAGAGACGTAGAGCAAACTCGATGTATATCCGTCATGTGTGCCCACAAAACTCCACAACAGTTCCAGTTCAGGGGGAAAAAAAAAAAAAAAACAACAAACCACACAACAAAAAAAACCCAAACCACAACCAAAAAAACCCACAAAATTATATTAGCTCCTCTGTTTGATTTTTCTAACATATCTGTAGCTATAAATACACCACACCTAATCTAACATCTGCTATGATTTCATTACCATCCAAAGCATGGGGATGTGACAGTAACGTATTACCTTACAATACTAACCGTAAGTGCATTGTAACATTTATCTAAATTACATTGCTTTTCCTGACTTTGCAAACCAGTTATAAAAAGATTGGAGTCCAGTGATGGAAACATAAGTTCAATGTAAATTATTGTGTACGGCTTCGGATTTATAATCCTATATTTCTTCGAAATGATGCACTTAAATCTCGCCTCAAGTAAGAGGTAATGGTTCTTTATATCCTTTTCCGTCAGCCATATATTTCGGCGTCCGGGTAGTTTCGCAGAGCCCCCCGCGTTCGCGTGTCTGTGTGTACACACAGCAACCCCTACACGCACAGCGTGTTCTGCATACTTGTGTACATACAGACAAAGCCGAACATAATTCTGGCCGCTGTTTAGACATTTTGGATGACGGAGAGGGCTTTCGCTTCCTACACAAAAGTGGCGAGGGAAAAGCTGGGCACCGGTGGAGCAGGGAGCACGGAGGATTCAGAAGAAAATGCCTTTTTGGAGGGCGGTTCGGAACCCCCTGGAAAAAGCCCCACAGCCCTCGGGTGTCTTTTCAGAATCTAGGGCTAAAGAAAAAGGGAAAATTTAATGTGAAAATGGAGGATGGCTGAAAGAAAGGAGCACCTTCGCGACCGCCACCAGAGTGAAGACATCGTAAAGGGGTCTGAAAAAGTATTAAGGAAATGTTAATCCTTCGGCTGGTGGGACTCCAGCTTTGCGCGAATTTGTCTCCAGTAAAGGATCTAAGACTTCTTCAATCGGAGCATATGTTCATAGAGCAATAAAACAGAAAGATTTACAGTCTCCGCCCGCCCCCCAGCAGCCTCGCACCCTTTCAGGAATTACTTATGATGATTTATAACAACAACTCCGGCAATTGTCAAACTGATAAAATAGCCCGGGCTATATGCAGGAATAAACGCTCTTATGAAAGGGCTGCGATTTATGTTCGGGTCCATTTTACTGCGTGTCTTGGTGGAGTTTGGTTTCTTTCCCGGACCAACAGCATAATATAAAACTTCATTGATAAAAATGTAGGAGTTCTCGTGAAGTAGCAAATCTGTTCCTTAGTCACTACCAAAGCACATAAACATTTGTCATCTTTGAATAATTGAATTAATGTGTTATTGTTTGAATGTATAATTCATAACATAGGAAACTTTGTCTCTGTCCTGCCACCGAAACGGAAGTAATAAAAAGCTACAATCTAGGGTTTTTTAGAAATTACTCCAGCAAGGGATAATAAAGAATATCCTGTTTGCAGAAAGTATTTCCAGCTGACTCTGGGATCTCACAGAGAAATCTCAGCTTCGTTGTCCACATCCAATGGAGTTTATAGAGAGCGGCTTTGTCTAAAAACACAAATCCGATT
>NW_009611756.1:0-7871 GCF_000690535.1 Cariama cristata
CTCGCCGCTGTTTGCCGAGCCCCCGCGGAGCCCCCCTGGGCTGGGGGGGCAGGTGCTGAAGCACCCCCAGGCTGGCAGCTCCGGGTGTGGGCAGGGGGTTGCTGCCCAAAATACCCCTGGGGCTCATTTCTGGGGCTGAGCGCGGAGGAACCTCGTACTTCCCCTGCTGTTTATAGCCGCTCTTTCCGGCCATTTCTCGCCCCATCGGGTTCAGCTGCCGCCTCCTCGCCCGGGCCCCAGCCCTGCCAGACCCCAGGGAGCAGAGTCCTGGCACAGCCCAGCACCAGCTAGGAGATGGGTCACATCCTGCACCCAGCCCAGGAGCTGGGGCACAGCCCCAACACCCTCCCGCCTCCGCTCCCCCATTGAGATTGATGTTCACATTCTTTTGGTTTCATGTTTTTTGTTTGTATTTCTTTGTTGTTGTTGTTGTTTTGTTTTTGTGGGTTTTTTTGGAAGTACCGTACAAAAATCCTTACAGTAACAAATACTGGGTTTACATTAGTAAACATCGACAGAAAGAGCATAGAGCGCTACTGCTGGTAACGAACAGCTGAAGTGGCAAGTTATTTCTTATTGCATATACCTAGGAACTAAAAAAAAAAATAATCTCAGGAGGGCTCACGCAGTCGCCGCATCCTCTCCGAGCACAAAGCCTCCGGTGACACGAGAGCCCTCGGGGGGGGTTACACAGGGCAGGGGGGGAGCATGGAGCATCCCGAGCCGGGACACGGAGGGACAAGGCCCCCGGGAGCAGGAACGGCCACGTTGCACCCATGGGAAGTGGGTGCATGGCTCGGTTGGGGGACACGGGGTAGGGAGGGGGGTCACAAGCAGCAAAGCACAGCCCAGGGCCTCGAAACACATCGTTACCGGGTTCAGCCGGCGGCGTGAACAGCACGAGCGAAAGCAGCAAAGGACAAATCACAACTAGCTTATTCTGGGGGAGCTGCGCTGCAGGCGGGGAGCTCAGGGCTTGGGCTTCCACCCCAGGGAGGGACGAGGGAAAAGCTGCGTTTCAGGGAGCCAAGTCAAGCACCGTCAGGGAAAAGCAGCCCTGGGGAAGGGCATTTTCCTCCTCGTTGTACACAGGACTCGCAGCAGAGCTCCGTTGAGGATGGACCACGGCAATGGGTGCCGGTGAGATGGAACGGCAGTGCTGGAAGATGCTGAGGGGTGACCGTGCCCCCCCTGTGCTCACGCTGAGCTGCCCACGCTCCTGGGGAGGAAGAGGCTGCGGCTGGGCGGCAGGAAGGGACAGCGTGGGGAGAACAGCAGAAATTCAGCCGAAAGGATAAAAAAACCCCAACGCTGTCAAGAGAAGGTGGAATTTCCCCAGCCAGCAGAGCCGGGGCAAGCACCAAGCGAAGTGTTGACAGGCGATGGCTTGAAGCTGAGACTCCCAGATGCTCGGCAGGCCCTGGCATGAGCCGGGAGCAAATCCAGCCCCGAGCGCAGGTTGCGGGGTCGGGGGGGGATGCGGACCCTGCGGGGTGAGCGGCTGGAAGATCCCATCTGCCGGCAGCCTGTCCCGTGGTGCAGGGATGTGCTGGAAGCACAGGGATGAGCGCAGGATCGGGGCACGACCAGCACAGAGTCCCCAGGCTGAAAATGTGCCTCCAGGACCGGTGTGGGAGCCTGGCAAAAGCTTTGGGGTGTTAGCACAGCCCCCCTGGACTCCCCCAGACCTCGGGGGGCCTCCGCAGAGAGGGCTATGAGCACCGGGCCTTCCTGCCCCATTCCCACGTGCTCTCAGCTCTCTCATGTCCGAGCCCAAACTATTCCCTTAATTATCCCCGACAGCTTTTCCCAAGTGATCCCCAAAGCCAAAGGCAGCCTCTCCTGGGCTGTGCGCCCCACAGCTCCCCCGACCCATCGCCTGCCCCTTCCGTGGCACTTCGGCACCCGAGCTGCAATGGGTCAGGGACAGCACCGCTGCCCAGCACCCTCAGAGCACCAAAGAGCGACAAATCAGAACCAAAAAACACAGCTCAGCGCCCGGAGAGGGCATGCAGAGCAGAGAAGGGGGTCTGTACAGTCGAGCACAGGAGAGCTGCCACAAGCAACGGGAATGGGACGTTTGCTCCAGCAATCCCAGATCTAAAAGCATCTGGAGACTGGCCCGGAGCAAGGCGAGCAGCAGAGCTGACCTGGGGAGGAGGGACAGCGCGGTCCCCAAGGCAGATGGCATGTTGAGGACAGGATGCAGGCAGAGCATGAGCACACAGTTCCCCGCAGATCTGGCGGGACCCGAGTCGCAACACGAAACAGAAGCGGCAAAGCCTACAGCATCCACCAGCCCGTCCCGAGGACGAAAGAGCCTCTCCTGCAAATCAAGAGGACAATTAATGCTTTCTTCAAGCCAGGCAGACAGGATAACCCAATAAAGCAAATGCCACCAGGGCCTCAACTCTCAGCCCAGGTCCGGCTTTTAAAGCTCTTCCAGGGACACCTCCGTTGAACTCCCGACACAACAAATCCCTGCCCGCGCCAGCCGGCTATGATGGGCAGCACTACAGCAACTCCCAGCTCTTTCACCCCAAGTCCCCATACAGTACTCATGATTATAAGTGCTTTGCATACATAGTTCGACATCATGCATATACATTTCTATGCGCTAAGGCCCTTGGCCCAGCGGAGATACCGTCCTCCTGCAGCAGAGAGGTCCTTCATTTTGCGTAGGGCTCGTAGTGTGCGTCCGACTCCGGCCCCCGCCTGCTTCAGCTGGCAGGACCCGAGTCTGCAACAGCCTGGCCGGCTGCTGCCCGCGCGCTTGCATATCGTAGTGGGAGTTCAGCAAACACCAGTACTAGGTAAGCAGCGGATTACGAAAAGAACCATATTTACAGAGCTACAGTTAGCTTCAACGGGTTACGTTTGCAGAGATTCACCGAAGACAGCCGGAAAACAACGAGCTGTGCATCCCATAGATTCTGCCGGGAAAAACACGGGTACCAACATGGATTTCACAGCTTAGTTGGCACAACTAAGGCGAGAGATTCATCGCTAATCGGATCCTCCCTCCCCAGACAGCAACTCTCAAGACGTGGGTACGACACTAGGGAACAAGACGGTGAGGTGGGGCACGGCACGGAGCAAAGACTTCGGCTGAGAAGGCCCACGGAGGATGGGGTTTCTCCTTTCTAAATAAGTCTCTGCACAGAAAAGCAGCACCCCTCTCGTACCAGACACCACCGCAGCCTGCAAGATCACCGAGGGAAGCGAGCGGAGGATGCACACGCTCAACCGTTCAGGGGAGCCTCCTCCTCTGCCTCCTCCGGCACCCAGGCAGGGAGCCCCTCGGTCACAGCAGCGCTCGCGGCCGCTCGGCCGGGGTGTGCCGAGGAATGGGGTACCTAGCTCTACAGTGATGTGTAGCGGGGTGACCTGCCAGCAAGAAGGGGGTCTGACCTGCGTATCGGGGAAGGGGAGGGGGCCGTGCTCACCCCCAGCAATTCAATCGCAACTGGATCCCACCTCCCAGAGGCTGGAGCCCACTGGGAATCAACAGCCCAGCCTTTCTGTCCCATCAGCCAGCTACTGACCAAAAGGGACATCAGGAACGGTCACAGACATCTCAGAGGCTCTGGAGGGGCAGGAGCACAGAGACTCGACTATACAGGGTGCAAGAGTCCAGAGCCAGAAAGCAGCGCCCTGGGGAGAAGCTGAAGGCAGCTGTTGTGTTGTGCATGGGCTGCTCATCTGGCTGGTGGCTGGGAAAGGACCGGGTGAGCCAGCGTGACATTCAGGGAGTCATTGTGCTGCACCAGGGACGTGTGCTTGTAGTGCAAGACCAGGTCCTTGAGGGAAGCGTAGAGGTTGTAGGGTTCAGCAAACACGTATTTTGTAGATCACGCAGTGCTTGGTGTCACCGTCCACCCTGCCAGGGAGACAAGGGAGCGAGGGTCAGTGGCACGCCAAGGAGCCCCGCAAGGGATGGGGACAGCAGAGCACAACCGGGTGTCACCGAAGCAGCCCAAAGATACACCTGGCCCTGGCAGGAGGAGCCAAGGCAGATGGGAGACCTCGGGAAAGCCCAGCCTGATGCCTCCACCAGCCTCCAGCATCTGGCGAGAGAAGGGCAGAGCGATGCGAAAGCACAAGCCCATGCCAGCCCCGTCCCACCATGGTACTCACACCACGGAGCAGGCGTAGCATCCCTTCTGGCTGCTCTCGCGGATCAGGAAGGTGCCGTCCCGCTTGCCGCACAGCATCTCTTCTGCCTGCAAGCGGTTGATCTTCCCCACGTACCACGTTCGTTCCTCGTGGTGGGGCAGCTCCTCCTCATCATCCATCATGGAGTACTGGCTGCAGTCGAGCACAGGCAGGGGTCAGACTCCCTCAGTTTGGGTGCATGGCCCCCACATCTCCCTTCCCACTGCTAGCTGCTGTCACCCCTTCTGGCAGGGAAGATATCCTCAGCTCCCAGGCAGGGAGATGGGACTTGCCCACAACCCCGGGGCAGGCAGAACCAGCTGCGCAGCCTGCGCTCCCTCAGCCTCCCCACATCCCACAATAGGCAAACGGGGACACTCACTCCTCCGTCTCGTTCTTGATGCCCAACCACTCGTTGATTTTCTTCTGTCGGGCACCTTTCTGCGTCAGCCACCTGGGGAAGGAGAGGCAGAGCTCAGCGCAGGCGGTGTGCCCGCCATGCAGGGTGCCCGCCATGCAGGGTGCCCGCCATGCAGCATCCAGGCCAGACACCACTTGTGCAGGCATCACCAGAGGGCAGCCGCCACCCCCTTTGAGGGACTGCCGTGCCCCAAGGCTGCACGCTGCAGGGCTCGCTCCTGCACGGAGCAGTCCACAATCTGGTTCAACAAGCCCCAAAACCCTCAAGGAGCCAGCTGGATTGCTCCCGGGCTGGGCTGGAGGGGTAGCAGAGCCCTCTGTGGGGGCAGGCACTACGTACACCAAATACTGGTCCCGCAGTTTGCGTAGCTGCATGAGGTCTGGCTTGAGGCTGTTCATGCGCTTGTCGATCTCCCGGTTCTCCGAGGCTTGTTTCTTCAGGTCCTGTTCCAGCTTCATTTTGCTGTCGTGGATTTCTGTGATGCGAGACTTGAGCTTCTCCGAGTTCATGAGGATCCTGGGAGAAAAAAAAGGGGGGGGTTTAGGCTGTGAGCCAGAGTGGAGGAGGCAGAGGAGGCAGCCTGCCAACTCCAGCCCGCAGCACACTGCTGGAGAGACGAGGATTGCGCATGCCTCAGCTCTGTGCTGGGCCAGGATGATCTTGCAGCCCCCAGGGCCCTTCCCCAGGCAGGGCCAGTCACCAGCACTCCCTGTCCTCACCGTTGCACCTCCTTCTCGTTGCCCTCCCGTCGGAAGCGCTCGATGTACTCCTTGCTGCATTTCTCCTGCGTCTGACACTGCTCCTCAAAGATCTTGATTGTCTCGTTGAAAGCCTCAATTGCCGTCCTCTTCATCTGCAGCTCCTGAGGAGAGGGGAGGGGAGAGCTGAGGAAGGAGGGGGAGCATCTTGGCAGGTTTCTGCCCATTCGCATCCCCTCTTTACCTCTCCCCAAAGCAGCACTGTCCTTGCTGCAGCCAAAATACCCCCCTCTTCAAAGCCCATTCTCTGGGAAGTGCCCTCAAGCCCAGCAGCAGACAAACAGGGCAGCAGGTGCCCAACCTCTGCTCTCCTCGGTGCACAGCGGTGCGGCTGTCAGCGATCAGGGGATGTGAGGGCAGCCCACGGGGAAGGCAGTGCCTGCATACCTGGGAAGTGCGTGTGTACTCCTCATACAGCAGGTCGTACTCCCAGCTCTTGTCCTGGTACTGCTGGTGATAGACCTTCAGCTGCTCCCCGACGGCTTCCACGCTGTCCTCTTTCACCACTTGGTCCTGTAACACGCACAGCCTCAGTCAGGACCGGCCCCTGCCCTACAGCAGCCCCTCTGCAAGGCGGCTGGTCCCACAGAACCCCACCAGCCCTGCAGGATTTTGTCACCCCACAAAGCAATGTCCCAGCATGGAGGAAGGGGTGGGACATTGTCATCTACCAAAGGACCAGGGACGGACGAGCAAATGCCCCTGGTTCAGGCTGTGCTGGCCAGCTGCGTCCCTGCGGCACAGGCCTCACCTGCTGGTACTTGGAGATGGGGTAAAGCAGCCTGGTGTCCAGCTTGGCGTTGTACTGGGCGAGCGACTCGTGCCGGTAATGGGTGATGAGTTCCACCACCGAGCCAAAAGTCAGGGGTTCTGAGAAGCCGTACTTCCCTTCTCGGTGAAAGATCTTGATCAGTTTGTTATTGCCTCCCTTCCTGTAGCGGGGAGGGAAGAGGGCACTTATCACCACCCCAGCACCTACACCAGCCCGATGTCTCAGCACCCAGGGAGCAGAGGGACACATGCCGACAGCTCCAGCCCAGAGCAGTGGAAGCTCTCGGGGGACCCCAGCGCCCTACCTGAGCGTGAGCGTGTACTCCCCCTGAATCTTGCTGGAGGCATCACGCACCAAGAAGGTACCATCCGGCGTGTCCCGTAGCTTCTCGTTCACCTCCTCCCTGCAAGGAACGTGATTGTCATGGCCTGTGAGGTGCAACCAGAGCTCCTCTAGATAACTCGACAGACAGGACATCTAGGACATGAGCTGCCCATCACCCCCTTACCGGGAAATGTCACCCCAGTACCACTCGGCGTCCTGCAAGGGCACGCTGTTCCCGTTGGCCAGGCTGGCTGCACTGGGCTTTGGCTTAGGTGGTTTTGGAGGCAAGGCTGTAAGAGAAGGAGGGTTGAAGCAGGGTGAGCCCAAATCCCAGCTCCCCATGGTTAATCCCTTGGAGAGTTGGGACCCCCACCCTGCAGTGACTGCCCTGGGAAGCCCCCTTGGCCATCATGCTGCCAGGAGCTCCTCCAGGCACATCTACAGCAGCAGATGAACACCTCGAGCCGGCCTCCAGGCACAGCTGGGCCAGAGAAATGCCCTTGGCAACCTGCTCACGGGGGCAGAGACCCCATGGAGCACAAACAGCAGTGCCTCAGGCCCCAAGGAAAGGGCATCTCAGTACCTGGAGGCAACTGTTCTGGCTCCAACTCCTTCGTCTGCAGAAGTATCTCCAAAAACAGCACGGAGAAGTCAGGGCTCAGCTCTGGGCTGCAGGGAGAGAGGAGCCAAGTAAGAAAAGTGGTTGTGGGGGAGAACTTGGCTCTGCTCCTGTGCCCCCCAGGCAAAGAGGCAGCCAGGGTCAGCTGTTTCATCCCAGCTGCCAGATCCCAGGCTGACCCAGAAGCAAGGGCTCTGCCCTGGCTCTGAGTCCCACCTCTGTGTGCTGCCAGCAGTTTAATCCCACGTGCAGCGAGGCAGGGGTTGTTACAGGGCAGACCCGCTGTCACAGGCTGGACTCCTTGTCCTGCCGACACTCAGCACATGGCTGCAACCCGAAAGCCTCACATACCTGCTGCCAGGCAGCCGGAGGAGAAGGGGGCCGAAGATCTCTCCCAGGGCCCGAGGGTGGAGGCTGTTGCTCTCGGCCTGCTGTGATACCTTCCCCAGGTGCCGGAGCAGGAACTGCAGGGTGAGCGTGTTCTGGAGCGGGACCGCAGGCGACTCCAGGGCCAGCAGCAGCTGCTTCCGACAATTCTCCGGCTGGGGGATCTCTGGGGAGAGAACAAGACACGATGGAAGGGCTGGGACAGCCCGGCACCGCTCTCCATGCTGTGGCTGCGTCACAGCGTGGGAGCACTGTCACCAGCAGGGGCCGTGAGCCAGACCCCATAGGGACAGGACTTATTTTAATACCCCAAAACGTGTCCGTCCTGACCACCCACCCGTTCCCAAGCGGGGCCAGGGGAGGCCCTTACCCTGCAGGACACGAAGGATCTCTCCATGCACCGACGCCGGCACCACGGGGGAGGGCAGGTACAGC
>NW_009611756.1:7982-8526 GCF_000690535.1 Cariama cristata
AGCTGGCAGCTCCGGTGCTGCCAGCACCCGTCCCAGAGACCACCGCACACCACCCGACCAGCTATCATGGGATGCAGCAGCCCGGCACCACACGGGCCAAGCAGCCCACATGACAGAGGATGCCTGGAAGTGCCCCTGGCACCCCAGAAATAAGCTGGCTCTAGGAACGCAGGCAGGTCCCCTCAGGGAGGGGAGAGAGGTCATTTTGGGTGCCCATACCCTTTGCCCTGAGCCCTGCCACAGGAATCCTGGGCACACATGACTCGGGAGAAAGTTTTGTTCCCTGCTGCTGGTAGAGACAAGCACAGATGGACCAGCCACACGCTGAACCCAATGGGGAAAACATCTCCCTTGAACTGTGCCATCCCACCAACGCAAGGCGCAGGCCGTCGGGACAGCAGATAAAGTCTGTCCCGAAAGCGGTGCAGCCAGAGCTGACAGCGCTGCGGAGTTGGGGTTTGCAAGAACGTCTGCAGAAGGGGACAAGCCTGCGTGGTGCTGGCTGAGGCCCAAGGCCAGCCGGGAGGACGACCGCTCACAAAGC
>NW_009611756.1:8568-10991 GCF_000690535.1 Cariama cristata
ACGGCGGAGCCAAGGCTCCAGCCACCAAGCTGAGCTGCAAGATCCTCCCCTGCTTATTAGTGGTGTGACAGAGCCAGAGAAGCCTCCACCAGCCCATCAGCAGAGCACCCCGAGAGCGGGGCACCCCGAAGAGACAGCGGGAGACAAGCACACAGGGCTTCACTTGTTGGCCTGCGAGTCTCCAAACCGGTGCCACGTCCCTTTGCTCCAGCCTGGGGATGGCGGCAGGAATCCCCCCGCTCCCATCCCTTCCACGCGAGATGGGGACGTGTCGGGACGGGGACGGCCCAGCCCCACAGGCACCGTGCCGGGAGTCAGTAACTGCCGGGGACAGGCGAGCCTGGCCTGGATTGCATTACTGCTGGCGCTGTCACATCCACTAATCTCCTCCATCTGAGCCGATTCGCCTCCTCACCACGCGGAGCTGGTTCTTACCGGTTCTCAGCGCTTGCCTCAGTTCGGAGCCAGATGTCCTGTACAACATCTCGCTGTCTAACCCTGCGGAAGCGGAGACACTGCTGTTAGCTGCGAGCCGTGCAGCTCCCAGCGCACGCACCGTTTCGGTGCCAGCCTGGCAGACGTGTGCCGGCCGGGCAACGGCTGCGGCACAGCTAACCAGGTCTGGATGGGGTCCAAACCAACCTCCTGCAGATGCTCCTGCAGCCCCCTTGGCCCCCAGGACACCCAATTCAGTGGCCCCATTTCTCCCCCACGGCATAGATCCAGGCTGGAAGAGCTTCCCAAACCCCAGAACCCATCCGGGGCACGTAGGCGTCCTGCACGCAGACCCAGCACCCTCACCCCAGGCCCCTGCACAGGATGGTGCAGCGGCTCAAGCCAGGGAGGAGCGGGAGGGCCTTCCCTTCTGCAGGCAGCTGTGTCCTGCGTGTCCCACGGAGCTCAGTCCAACGCCAACAGTTTTTAAAGAGAGCTTCCTCCCCCCCTGCCCTCACCGGGGGATTTCAGGGGGTATCAGCCCCTCAGTGCTCAGCATCCCCCCCTTACCTTTCTTCTCAATAGCTTCCACCAGCTTCACCAGCAGCGGCGGTGCAATCTCAGGAGGGCTGAACTGCTCCTGCAAGTCCGGGAGAGGAGACCCTGGGGAAGAAGGAAGGAGAGAAGGGGTCAGCCCCAGCTCAGCCCCCAGCAGATGCTCTGCAGCAGAGCCAGGCCAGGGCACAACCAACGCTGCTCCCAACGGCAGCGTCCAAGAGCCAGGAAAGCCGTGGCCCCTGCTGCGATGCCGCAGCCCAGGCAAACACGGCACGGAGGCTGCGGGGAACCTGCGAGCTGGCCCAGAAACCAGCACGGCACTTGTTGAGCCCAGCCTTGCTCCGAGGCCCCAATGGGGTGGGCACAGGGGGATCCCTACTGCTCCCTGCAGAGGCCGGGAGGCAGAGCCTGTCTCCCTGGGGACCGTGGCATCCCGGGCCGGCAGCACAGGGGTTACCAGGGCTTCTGGAGCTCAGGCTGGATTCGGATCCTGCCCAACACAGGGGCTGCACAGGGCTGGCAGAGGAGCAAGGCCAGGGAGCTCGTTCGCGGTGGTGAGCTGTGATTAATCCAGCGATTCAGACAGAACGCCATGTCAGCAAATTCCTGCCCTTGATTGCTCGTTTAACATGGAAACCAGCCCTCTGCCTCCCCCTCCCCGGGAGCCCACAGCCTCCATGCAAGCTGTTACAGGGTGCAGAGAGCCCGCGGCACGGGAAGACCCTGGATCCTGGGGGATCTATGGCCCTGCGTCAGGTGGCATTTCACTGCTACTTCCCGAAGATCTGGAGGTCCCGGCTCCAAGCACCCCACGTCCCCTGTGCCGGAGGGGTGACGCATGCTGGGGCAGGATCACGCAGGCCTGTCTGGGCAGCTGCCAGCGGGAAGGTTGCCGAAGGATGAGCGGTGCCAGGCCCCATCTTGCTTCCAATTGAGCACCAGCTGGTGCAGGAGGCTCTGCTGGGATGGTCCACAGCACCAGGCAGACCCTGGGGAGCCCACGGTCGGTGAGGACACCCGGCATGCTCCGCTCTGGGGAAGCAGAGCCAAAATGCTGTTCCCCATTGCGAAACACGGCTCTGTTGTCATGGATCTGACCCGAACTCACCCAGTGTGGTCTCGCCGTGAAGGTGCAACGAGATGAAACTCTGCACCCGACTGAGCCTCCTGCACCCACGGCCTCGCAGGGAGACGAAGCAGCTCGTGTCGGTGCGGCCACGGAAAGGGGAGCAAACAGAGGAGGCACCCAGCAGCTCTGCAAGGGGCTGTGCTGCTGGGTGGGGGGCAATCCCCCATGAGGGCAAGGGAAGGGGCCCAGCGTGGTGCTGGTTGGGGTGGGGAAGCCACAGGCAAGCTGCCAGGCTGGCAGCTCCAAGCTTGACCCTTGGGAAGGGCTGAAGGGAGAGCAAAAACTGGTGGGGACCACGTGG
>NW_009611756.1:11403-13291 GCF_000690535.1 Cariama cristata
GGGCATGGGAGTGGCGCCGTGCGTTGTGCTGTTTGGGTGGGGGAAGCCACAGTCAAGCGGCCAGGCTGGCAGCTCCAAGCTTGACCCTTGGGAAGGGCTGAAGGGAGAGTAAATACTGGTGGGGCCCACGTGGCCCGGCCGGGAATGTGCTGCTTCAGCAGGCAGCAGCTTGCCTTTTTTTATCAGAGAGCCTGTGCCGGAGCCAGCAGCAGCTCCTGAGCCTGCCGGGCCTCCGGGCTCGGCTGCCGCAAACAAGGCTGCTCACAGCACGGCCGGGGCAGGTGCGGAAATATTTCCGAGCCCGCATTTTCCGTTCGTGTTCTCTGCGGAAGGCAAACACCAGCAGCTCGTAAATTCACCGGCAGAAAGCACTGGGTCTCCCTGCTTTGCGGAGCCAGCCCTGCTCCTGGGCTGCGTGACAACTGTGGCACCGGCCCTGCTCCACGAGTGACACTGTGGGGTGAAGGGATCCCTGCCAGCCAGGGCAGGACCTGGGAAACAGGGCAGGAACACCGCCAGCTATGAGCTTTGTGGGGCAGCCAGGAGACATCTCTGCACCTCCCAAAGTGCAGACCACGAAGAAATAACACGGGCTTGGCTTAAACACAGTTTCTCAGTTGCAAAAAAATGTGTCTCCCCACCAGCATCCCGGCAGGCTGCAAGTAAAACGGCTTTGGGTATTTGAATTGTCACCCAGCAGGCCCCAGCTGTGCCCAAAGCGGAGGCTGGCTGTGGGGATGCACCCCCAGGGGACAAGGACGGGGCTGGCACCCCCCTCCCGTGCCCTGGTACCCAGCCCTCACTCCGCTCCATCCCCGGGCAGGGTGCAGACAGGCTGGCTTTTGGGTTCTTTCCCAACCGCGTCTTTTCTGTGTGTCGGGAGCTTTGGCACGTATCTTCTTCCACATCCCAAAGATCCCCACCCCTGCGCAGGGCAGTGGCTTTGACCACCCAGACACACCTCCACCAAGCCCTGCTTGAGAAGAGGAGGAGGAGGGAGCCCACGAAGGCATAAATACAGCCCCCGAGGGAGCGCAGGGCTGGATGCAGGCAAGGCCAACACATCCACCGCAGAGCATGTCCCAGGCTCCCAAGAGGAGCTGCTTTCTTGGAAAGGCAGGTTGCGAGCGGGATGACTCAGGTCAGCGGCTCTCGCTGCCAACCCAAACTCACAGCCCGGCCTCATTCCCACCCTGCGGAGACGTTTCCTGGGGCTGCCCCTCCGGCTCTGGCAGCAGGAGCACGGGAGAGAGCTGCACCAGCCCCATCACCCTGGTTTCTGACACAGGCGCTCCTTTCCATTCCTTAGGACCCCAGAGATGTTTCACGCAGTTAGAAGCATCTGATGGGATAGCGGTGGCTCCCAGGCAGAGAGGGACGAGGAAGGCCAGCCGGGAGCGTGCTTTGATGCCCACCAGCTCCTGCTGCTGACCCTATTCCTCCCGTGTTCACCAGCATGAGGTCTTCTGCAAGGTGTGGGAAGGCAAAGCGTGGCTATCGCACCCCTCTTTGCCATCTCAGAGCACTCAAGGGCTGCCGAGCCCCTGCCACAGGGTTTATGTGCCTGGGAGCAAAAGAAAATAGGCAAAGAGAAGGCAGCTGCCGCAGTTCTGTAGCCAGCGCTGAGGCACGGTGGCTCTTCCAGCTCCCGGATCGGGCTTGTGCCAAGACCAGCGTGCCGGCTGGGAGGGAGCCGCAGGTGCAGGATGTCCCATGCCCTGCCCGAGGGTGGCTGCCCAGCCCCAGCGAAAGCTCTGCGATCTGCGGAGAGGAACGGGTGCCAGGCAGACAAGCAATTAGCTCCAGTTCTCAGAAGTACTCTTTTAGACCCTGACTTTTCTCCTCTTGCCCAGAGACAAGTAATTGTGTGTCTCAGCGGGACTGAACG
>NW_009611756.1:13313-18302 GCF_000690535.1 Cariama cristata
GAGGCAGAGGCGGGGAGGCGGTTGGGAGAGGTCAGGACTTATTCCTAAAGGGAGGGAGCAGGGCAAAACCCTCAGCGGAGCATGGAGAGGGACCAAGGACCATGGGGATCCTGGCTGGTCACAGGCCAGAGAGGGAGAAGGATCTTGGAGAGGTAAGAGTGGGACAAGACTTGTCCCAAGAAGCTCAGCTCAGATTGATAAGCTGGAGGAACAACATGCTTTTCTCTTGGCCAGGACTGAACGTGAGCCCACAACCTCCAGGCAACCCGACCGCACTGCTGCCAGCGGGGCAATCCGGTGCTGCCGAGCCAAAGGCTTTGCCGCTGTCCTTCGAAGCCACTCACACCCCCCCTCATCCACCACACGCTGGCAGCGGAGGTGTCTCGGAGCAACACAACACGCAGCAGGGCTTACCCTGCCCACAGGCTTACCTTGCTCCAGAGCCTCCTGCAGCCGGCAGCCGCTGGCCCCCGGGGTTGCGGGCAGGGGTCTCTGCACTCGGGGCCGGTGAGAAGGGACGGAGATCTTCACAGGTCCCACGTACTCCACGTACGTGCCGGGAAAGTCGCCCTTCTGCTTCGTCCGCTCGTTGACGCCCAGGATCCAGCCGATTTGATTGGGGGTCTGCTCATCCCCATCTTTGAAGCCCAAGGCTTGCAGGGCCCCCTTGCTCACCACCAAGATGTCCCCAGGCAGCAGATCAATGTCCTCCTCGCGCTCCTTGCGGTAGGGGTAGAGCGCTCGGTACTGGAACCCTTCGGTGCTGCCCATTCTCTCTGCCGCGGGGAGAAGGGCTCTGAACGGCGAGGCAGCACGTTTTGGGTGGGAGAGGAGGGATCTCAGAGGCAGCTCTCCCCCATCAGCACTCTGAACGTCTCTGCATGAACCAGCAACCCAGGAGCCTGGTCCGGGTGCCCCGGCGCACTTAGGTGCAGCCCCTTTTCCTTAGCTTGAAACCGCGATTCAACCAAATTATGGAGCAAAGGGAGAAGGAGACAAACATAATCCAGCACTGGTGAGCGGGCATGCAGCAAAGAAACAGGAGACCAGGGTCCGCTTCACCAAAAAAGAAGCAGGTTTCTTGGAGTCCTGGGGGCGAAAGCACAGCGGGCTTCCAGCCCAGAACGGCCTGGCATGCTACGTCTCCCTTCTCAGTGCCTGCAAAGAGAAGACGACTTGTCACTGCACAGCCAGGCACCCTGCACCCTCCCGAGACGCCAACATCCGAACTAGGGGTTCATCGAGAGGCAGGACTCCTTTCCCTCCGACCTGCCAGCTGATGCTGAGCCCTGGATCCGACCAGGACACGCTAATACCGATTTACGCTCCCAAAAGCAAGAGAGGAGCCAGCGGCTGCGGGCAGGAATACCACCTCCTCTCTGCTACAACCAGGCACCAGCTCTGCATCTTAAAGAGGTTCACTCCTGCTTCTCCAGCTTACCCTCCTCGCAGCACTTATGCAAACAAGAAGACAACAAATGGGACAAAACAGTCCTTTATGCAGGAACTTTTGCATACAGACAAGGGTGACCCTGCAACCACCAGCTGGAGGCCCTGAATAGGAGCAAAACAAACAGATTTAACCTTTCCTTGTTAAATCGATTAAATTTCACAGTTCACCTTTACATCTCCCCATGCAATCCCCCACAAAGTCATTTTCAGAAGGTAGCAGCCCACAAACGTAGGTTAACCAGGCTTTCAGCAAAAGGCTTTCGAGATGCTTTGCCGTTCCCACAGAGCAGCACTTCAAAGCTTTGCTCTGAGCAAAGTAAATTTTTGAACTTTTCAAAAGCAGCAACAGCATCAAGCGCAGGCACGGGTTCTTTTTGCAGAGATGGAGGTGAGAGGAGTTCAAATAATCTTTAGAAGCCTTCAAGTCTGGGTAGCTGAAAGGCAGTTAGGAGCTCTAAGCAGAGAGAAATTGAAGAATATGCTGCCCGCCCTGCCCAGAAACCCACCAAAAAGAATAAACCTGGGTTATAACATGTTGCTGAAGGGATGTGTGAGCTGGGGCATTCCCACCAGCCAGGCACGTCCTCATTTCCCATCCCCTCCCGGATGCACAGGCCAGTTTTCCACCTTCCCCAGGCAAATCCCAACATTCCGGATCCCACAGCCACAGCGTGCGGCCGAGGACCGGACTTAGGAGGCACCGGGGCAGCCAGAAACCGGCCTTCCCAGGGACACCCTACGCCTGCCGAAAGGCTGCAGGTTCTATTAACGGCTTGAGCTGTTTTGGCCCAGAAACCACCAAAGCCAGCTCAAACTCTTGAGTCTCATCTGAAAACGATTAGTGAGCAGGAAGGCACTTTGCAGGGCTGTGGGAGCCTCTGCAGAGGGAGGAGAGGAGGGAAAGGGAGCCAGGGCATCATTCCCAGTGGGGTCAATGCACAACCAAGCACGGCACGAAGCCAAGGCTGCTCTGACCGCTGGTTGGACTCCGTGAGAGTCGCTAACGTCGGTGATCTGCAGTATTTCAAAATAACCCTTCCAGGCTCCAAACCCCTCTTTCCTCCTGCACGCGTTACCATCCCTGCACGCTACCAGAAAGTCCACGATCGGTGCAAATCCCCGGAGAGGAGTCAGCTTCACCTCTCCAGCCCAGCACTAGGCTGCGGGCTCCTTCCCTTGACAAAGAAGAAAGGCACAAAGAGGCCGTGGCACGTGAAGGCGGTGCAGCAGCCAGAGCCCGCACTAGTTGCCGGAGCTCGGGCAAGCATCCCAGCTGGGCTGTCTTTGCCATGAACGAGCAGGCGCTGCCCTTGGGGAGGTAAGACACTTGCAGCCAGGCTCTGGCGGGTGGAGAACAGGACTGAGCCTGATCCGGGTTGCTGGAGAACTTCTCCGGAGCTCCAGGAGCAACACCAAGCTGCAGGATTCATGAAGAGACCCTGGGGACAGGGGGTCTTTGCAGGAGAAGCAGTACACCCCAGCACAGCCGCTGTGCAAGCTCCCACCACACCGGGATGGCAGCCGCAGGGAATTCACAGCGGAGCCTGCATTTCCCCAATCCAACCAGCTCCAGCCAGGAAAATATTACTTCATAATCCAGAGCATAAAGAGAGATTTATGACCAGGCTCACTGCCTGCCCCTCGCCCCTCCGAACGCTGCCTGTCAGGGTCTGACGGAGCCAAGTCGGCAGTGCCGGGGGCATCGTCTGATTGCCAGGGGCCCCAGCGGCCGCTGCCTCCTGGGAAAGGCTCCGGCAGCCCCATAACGCACCCAAAGGTGACAGTGCCCAACCCAGCAGGGTCGATGCTCCCCTGCGGGCACCTCCCCAGCTTCCACCCGCAGATCCCAGCCCCGACTCCAGGCACCTCAGACAAACCGGTGCAGCCAAAGAGGCTGGAAGGACAAAAAGCTCAGCCCTGGCAAACTCGTTCAGTAGCTTTTAAAAGCAGATCTGCGTGCAGGGGTGGGAAGAGGAGAGAGTTGCTCTGGAGCACCGAGTCTCTCCAAAGAGCAGGTCCCGCAGCTTCTGCCACACCACGCTGCTCCATCGACTCCTTCCAACCTCCTTCTCTGCGGTGGGAACGTGGAGATGCAGCTCTGTGCCACCCTGCTCTCCGCATCCCAGCGGGTCACTGGGTGTGTGAAAAAATAGAGATAACTTAGAGCCAGCCTGGTCCCGGAGCAGTCTCACCTGCCTTCCCTGCGCTCAGCCCGTATGGGGATCCAGTACCCACAAAGAGGGGTGAAGACCACCCTGGGAAACCCAAATCTGCATGGTTAACACCAGCAACTGTCCTCTCCAGGGGAAACGGTTGTCCTCTGTCCTGCCACGGACCCAGCGAGTGGCTTCCCAGGCTGAGCTGCGTGTGCGGGATGGCAGCCACCGGCCAGGAAAGCTCTGCACCCCCACAGAGCAGGGTGTCTTGGGGGAACAGGGAACGCACACTTCCCAAAGCCCCAGAGCAGCTCTCCGGAGGGAAGGCGAGTTGGGGAAGGCAGAGCCGACAGCCTGGGACACGCACGAGCCTGTCGGCTGGGAAGAAGCAAACCTCCGAGCCGGGGCTCTGCGTGCGCAGGGGAGCGGGAACAGCTTGCCAAAAGATTTCAGCTGGGCCCGGCTCCAGGTTTGCTCAGCTCTCGGAGAGGAACCTCGTGTGTCCGCGCTGGCGAGCACTTGCTTAGGCTGCTCTGAAAATCCCATGCATCAGACATCTAAATACCTTTGGTAAATCTATCTCAGCGCCCAGAAACAATCCTTCGATTCATTAACTGCTGTCAATACTTTCTTTGTTTAATACATCGGTTTGAAACAAAAAACACATTACAAGTCTTTTTGTGTGTGCCCAGCACATAAATAAAAGCATCTTAGCGTTTTAAATGTGGTTCCTGTGCTTTTTAACCCAGTTCCAAATGCAGTTCAAAGTGCAGCTTGACTCCAAGCGAGACTGAGCGTTACTTTCCCTCCAGTGAGGCGAAAGAATGCATGAAAATATTTAAAAGAAGAATATGCTTACAACAATCTACACAGCTCAAATCTTCCCAAGTTACATCAGATCCGTAGCGAGCAACAAACCACCAAATCAAGTTTTGAACTGCAAAACGCTACATGTTAATGGGTTACAAACAACGAGAACAAACCTTTCCTTTCATAAAAGAAAAAGAGAGAAAATAGGACAATGCAACTAGGGGTGGAAATAAAAATGGACACGGAACCGCCTGCCACATCACGCCCTATCGTGACAACTGCTGCTGCATCAAACCTTTCTGATCTACGCAGCCAGAGCGTCTCTGCTGGCCCCGGAGCAGAAGCCGGCAGTGCCGAGCATGCCGTGGGTCACGCTGCACCCACAAACACCCAAACCACCGAGCAGCACCGGGGCGGAGAGGGCAAGAGCTTGGGAACCCCTGGTTTATAATTTGGGACAGACAGCACAGCAATCTCCTGTGCTCCTGGGCAGCTTCCCGGGCCGGCTCCCTCCCCGGCCCTGCCGAAGAGCCTGAACGACGACTCGCCAGGCTTGAGGCAAAAGCCAGGC
>NW_009611756.1:18384-20582 GCF_000690535.1 Cariama cristata
CAAGGCGAGGCGGAGCCGGGGAGGAACGAGCCAGGCGAGCCCACGGGGAGCTGGCGTGGGTGGGAATCAGAGCTGGACACACTCCACCAGTTGCCCCCGGGGAAGCGGCCAGAGGAGCGGGGAGAACCGGAGCCGTGCCGGGGGCTCACACTCCCGGACTGGTGACGGCCACGGCACTGCCAAACCAGCTGGTATTTCCCTCCAAACAGGGAAAAGCGGGAGGGGAGGTGAATTATGCTGTGAGCCAGGGCCAAGCCAGGCCTGCTGTCCTGAGAGCGACCACATCGCAGCGGAGGCACGGGGCAGCCGAGACCGTTTTCACCTCTTTTCTCACCAAGAAATGCTTCCCATGCCGCCGGCAGCAGAGCCCGAGGAGTAGCAACGTCCTGCCCGTGGCTGCCCTTTGCCAGGGGTACAGAGCATTGACTGCTCAGACTTGAGTTTCATTAAATATTTCGCTTTATTCACTGAAGCCCAAGAAAGCCAAGGAATATCTGAAACGTATCACTGAAAAAGTAAATGTGGTGGTTAGCAGGGATCTGAGGAGCCTAATAAATCCCTGCCTCGGGATGAGCGATACCTTCCCCATTTCTGAGAGCCAACTGCAGGTCCCAGCGACCCCCTCCCCAAAAGCTGGACACTCCGAGAGTGCCCCAGGCAATCTGCAGACCTACTCCAAGACTTCTTGGAGTCCAGAGGTTTCTCCCAACATCGGACTTTCTTGCCTCAGTTGAAGCTTGTCCAGTCTTAGAAACTTTCTCCTCTTCCCCGCAAGAGCCTTTGATTTGGCTGGAGATTTTTACAGGCCGGTACTGAGCGGAGAAGGACCAAGCACCCTATCCCAGCACCATTGCTTCACTTCAGGCTCCCTTTACACCAGCCCCCAAGCAGCAAGAACAAACTACTTCCATTTTAGGAACATTCATAGGGCTGGGTTTAGGGACTTTTTTTCAGAAATAAACCCAGGAGCTGTATTTTGGCTACTTCCCTCAAAAATTACAGTTCTAAAAAAACTGAGTCCATTAAAAAAAAAAATAAATCCAACTGCTCTTGCTAACTTATCTGCTTAAAATCACATTCCCTGGGGTATTTGGCATTTATATGACGATTTATTAGCAGCTCTGCACAGCACAGCAATCACATGAAGTAACCTACAAGGTGAGAAGCAACTACATTACCAAGCCAGCATTACCCACGTCTTGGTCGAGAGAAGCACGACCTTCCAACTTCAGAAATCCACTGTCCCTTCCTCTGTTTGCTTTTTATCTTCCATTACTTGGTTACTTTAGCTCCAAGCCGCGGCTCCAGATATTCCCAGAGGAATTAAAAAAGCCCTCGATATTATAAATACTCTTTTTCATTGTAAACACACTCCAGCACTCGGAGCGAAGCGCCGGCACTCTGACATGGCTCCAAACTGGCTCCGCAAACCACTCTGCTCCTAGCCGCATTCCAGCTGAGCTGCGGTTTCTCTTCCAACCCACAGCTTTTGTCCAGCAAGACCCAACTGCGGGCAGAAAGGATTTTCCTTTGTGCTTAAAACCTTGTTCTAGCGAGTTAAAAACGGAGGGTTTGGGGCAGCGATCACCTTTAGGAGGACCGAAGCCTCACCGCAAACCGCACAGGCAGATCGAAGCACGATCTGCCCACGTCAGAGAAGAGAGTCACCAAAGAAACCAAACCATGGCTTGGACTTTCCCACATCATGGAAGAGTCGATGAGTAGAGCAGAAGCCAACTCAGCCTCGGGGACACACCAGCCCTTCACATGTTAGGGAAGGGCGGGGGAATGGCCAGGAAAGCAGTGATTTAGGCTATATTTACTCAGCTGTCTCCATTCTCTGCTCTCACAGAGAAAGTCACAGGGCCAGTTCCCCAGTGGCTCAAAGAGCTGCTCGGGAAATAAAAGCCGCGCATTAATGGGGAGGAGAGGTGGCCATTCCATTGCCGCGCCAGGCACGGGTGCCAAAAGGTGCAACGCTGGTGCCATTGCAGCTCTTGCAGAGCTCATTTCAGGCAGTTTTCCCCCCAGGTTTTATTTCCCATTGAACACGGACCCTCAGTTTGGGAGGTATGCGGCCACGGGAACCTTCCTCTTCAAGGGGCTGAGAAACATCTGCAGGATCAGAAGAAATGCAGTGCACAACCCTCACTGGAAAGAGGTGGGCTGACCGCTGTCCCAGAGCCAGGGTTTGGGGG
>NW_009611757.1:0-460 GCF_000690535.1 Cariama cristata
GTTCTGCTACTTCTGCAGTGCTACTAGTATTCAGCCTGCATGTAATGCAGAGCTCAAACCAGCCTTGCAGAGGGGAGTGAAGTCCAAAATGTGTCTTTTTCACAACTGGCAATGCAAGAAGTGGAAACTCTGGCAAGGTAGGACAAGTGTGGTGAAGCAAATGGCAAAATGGAGTAAACAAAGAATATGGTAAGAAGGAACAAGGAAAAAGTTGTGTCAAATCTTGAGAGGAAAAAAAATAGGGAGAAACCAACAAGAAAACCATGTCTTGCATATGATGCAAAGGTATCACTGCAAATCAGAGTTTACAATCTGAGAGCTGGTGGGTTTTTTATGTGCTGTAGTGCAATACATTCCCATGCTAGCTTGTCTCTGAAGGCTACCATAATGCCAAGGCAACTTTTTCTCTGTCGTATGTGGGAGCTGATTGGCAAATGTCCTGACACAGAAAGAAATCAAT
>NW_009611758.1:0-371 GCF_000690535.1 Cariama cristata
CCAAAGTGGGAAAAGGTGAACATAAAAGAGCACGAATTGATTACAGATGCACTTGGTGTAAATCAAAATAACCTCTCTTTGGCTCCTAGTTGTATCCAGGCTCAATTGTGCATGCAATCAGTAACCGCATCAATCATAAGAGAAGGTGAAGAAGGCACCTTCCCCACCGAAATTCGAAAAATAGTTTGGGACAGTGCCACTGACTTTGAGAGAAAACTCCAATCCTGGTGGAACTTGGTAAATTTTACTTATGACCCCACCACGAACACAGCCACGACTTTCGTGTTGACCGTACACAATGCTTCAATATACACCATTTACCCCATCATTGCATTAGGACTGAACCACAATGGAGCTGTACTCTATCCTTT
>NW_009611758.1:527-884 GCF_000690535.1 Cariama cristata
TTTGTCATTTTGAAATACATCCCAATGAAACCCCTGAAACTGTACTTGTATATATTGGAAAAGGCTGTATTTGTATGAGAACCTTTTGTGATTTTATACTTATAGATGACATTATTGAATCAATGTTGAATCACTCAAATATTTGTGTTTGTAACTTTACTAAAATTGTAGGATGTGATTTTAACTATTCAGCTCCTGTTATGTCTCATCAATTGTTGCAATTTAATTACACAATGATTCATGAATTACTGCCTACATCCATTGGGATGAATCTTACTTTGGTAAAGCAACTGCTACAACACCCAAATTTGACCAAAATTTTAGAAATGATCAAAGAAAACAGACAAAAAACCTTGA
>NW_009611759.1:0-1294 GCF_000690535.1 Cariama cristata
CGACGCGCCGAGAGCTCGACCGCCTGCACGAGGGCTCCGGCGCATCCCCGGACAGCGAAGCCTTGTACAAGGTACGGCGACGGTTGCACCGGGGCGTAAGCATCCCCTCCGTGCCGCTTCGCTGCCACCGAGCCCGGCTATCCCCTTCGCCCAGGAGCTGCTGGAGACCAGGGAGGAGCTGGAGGAGGGGAGCCCTCAAGGAGGAGGTGTCCAGCCACGACAAGGAGCTCGACCGCGTCCGGCAGCAGTACCAGAGCGACATGGACCAGCTGCGGCGCAGCATGGAGGACATCTCGCAGGTCTGGCCGTGAGGAGGGCTGCTGGGGAGAGCCGGGGCCGGGGACTCGCTGGCCCTGGCTGGGGAGGGTCTTGGCTTGGGGTTGGTGTCCTTGAATTCCCCCTTTAAATGGTCCTGAGCTGGGAATGGGGTTTGTGTCCTGCCCCAAACGCGCCCCATCAGAGCATCCGTCTGCCCCGGCTCTCGCCACCCCGGGGGGGAGATGCTGGGGGGTGAGCGGAGCTGGTTTGTGGAGGGGTGGGGGCTCCCCCGGTGGGTTCCCTGGGCTGGTTCGTGGGGCGCTAACCGGGGCAGGACCTCAGCATCGTTGGAGCGGGATGCTGCTCTGTGGACGAGCGCTCAACGCTTCGATCCAGGGTCAGGCCAACCTGGAGTCGGAGAAGCAGAAGATCAACGCCGTGGTGAGGAACCTGCAGCGGGAGCTGGAGGAGAGCGCGGAGGAGACGGGGCACTACAGAAGAACAAGGAGGAGCTCCGCAACACCAAGCAGGAGTAAGTGCCAGGGCTGCGGCTGAGCCGGAGGCGCGAGCAGCTTTCACTCGCGACATTCCAGCACCTTTGCTCCAAACCCTGTTAAAATGGATCAGGAGCTGGGATGGGGCTGATTCTCCGCCTCCGCCCCTGGGCACGTGGGGAGGAAGGCAGTGGCCGAGCTGGGTGCCGCTCTCCGGGCACGCTCGGGCCTGGGACGTGGGACCTGAGGACACAGAGGTGGGTTTGGGCGGCCTCATCCTGCCCCTCTCCAGGCTGCTGCAGGTGAAGATGGAGCGGGAGGAGTTTGAGGAGGAGCTGCGGGAGCTGCGGGAGCGCTTTGCGGCCGCCCGGGAGGAGGTGGACCAGGCACGGAGCAGCACGGTGGACCCCGGCGAGCTGGAGGCCCTCAGGAAGGTGGGTGATGAGGAAGGAGGCGCATACGGCACCAGGGATCGCATCCGGCGCCAAGGGTCCCCGACCCCCCGTCTCCTCTGTCCCAGGAGCTGCGGCAGGCCCGGGAGG
>NW_009611759.1:1515-2962 GCF_000690535.1 Cariama cristata
GATCCCCGCTGTGGGCTGCCCTCACCCCTTCCCACGAGCCCCACATTTCACAGCCATGGTGCGATGCGGCAAACCCGCATCCCCACATCCTCCCGCCATGGGCTCCTCCCAACGGGTGCAAGCCCAAATTGGCCACCAAGACCCCCGGCTCAGCGGCTGGCCCCGGGGCACCCCCGGGGCTGGGGCCTGCAGGCAAAGGCATCCCTGGAGAGCGCGCGGGAGGTGTCGGAGCAGGCGAGGAAGACGGTGGAGTCCAGCCTGCGGGAGCTGCAGGAGCAGAACGACGACCTGAGGAGGAAGATCCTCGGGATGGAGACGCGGCTGAAGGAGTACGAGCGCTTGGGCGAGAACTGGGAGGGCTCCCAGGCACGGCTCAAGGAGAAGGTCACCAAACTGGAGGTACCGAGGCTGCGGCCGTTCCTGAGCTGCCCTGAGCGGTTCCTCTGCCACGGGAAGGAGTTTGAAGAGCCCCGTCTCTGCAGGCAGAGCGCAGGCAGATGGAGTCGTCGCTGGGTGATGCCACGGAGCGGGAGCAGGAGCTGCTGATGGCCAGGCGGTCTCTGGAGACTCGGCTGGGGGAGGGACAGCGGACTGACGCAGGAGCACCAGGAGCTGAGCGCGTCCTACCAGGACGAGCAGCGGCAGAAGGAGCAGCTCAAGCGTGCCAAGAGCGAGCTGGAGGAGCAGAAGCGCCTGCTCGACCGCACCACGGAGAAGCTGAACAAAGAGGTTGGGGCATCCGGGTGCTTCTGGGGGACGCTTGCAGCCCCAGGACCCCCGTCCTGTGGGGCATCGTGTGCCGCGACACCCGGTGTCTGTACCGCGGGATGGGGATCTCTGAGATGCCCTTGGGATGGGTTAGGGGAGGGATCCGGGACTTTGGGCACAGATCTGGTTTCCCTGAGGAGCCGGCTGGGACCCATCCTTCCCTGACGTCCCGGGAGACTCCACAAAACCACGCTGTCCCCAAAAAAAATGTGTCCCAGGGCCACGTTGTCCCCTACCCTTCCCCAAGCAGCTCCTGCAAGAGCCCGGTGCCCGCTCAGGGTCTGGGGTCTTCCAGGCTGCTCTGGCAGGGCTTGCACCCCTCGCCGTGACGCTCCTGAGCCCACGGGGCAGAAATGTCCCCCCCAGCCCCGCGCCCACGGGTGTCTTCTCCCACCTGGAGTCCCATCAGCTGAGGACAGGGTGCGTAGGCTGGGTCCCAGCTCCTGAGCTGTCCCCGCTCTGCCGCAGCTGGAGCGGATGACGGAGGACTCGCACAGCTCGCTGGCCGTGCTGAAGTCGCAGCTGGAGGAGTTCAAGGAGAAATCGCGGAAGGAGATCATGGACTCCCAAAAACAAGCCAAGGATCGGGGCGCCGAGGTGGAGAAGATGCAGTTCGGCATGGGACGGCTGCAGGACGAGGTATGGCGAGGGCTGGTGGGTTGTGGGTCCCCACGCCGTC
>NW_009611760.1:0-13334 GCF_000690535.1 Cariama cristata
CGGCCACCGGGCTTCGCGGGTACCGGTTGTGATGGCCGCCAGGCATCTGTAGCGCCGAGTTCGAACGCTTCGGTGGCGACCGGGCGTACGAAGGCGTGTGCTCGGTGTGAGGGACCGGAGCCTCGGCGGGAATTCGGAGTGCAGGCAGGCGAGTTTTACGCGGTGAAGCTGAACTCTTTCTGGTTTTTAATCCCTGAAGGAAGCAGTTTGTCTGGCCGGCAGCGCAGGAGCATCCGCATCAGGTTCTCACCGTTGTGGGAAGTAACCTAGTGAAGACGGTTAGTGCCTCTCTCTGTATTTTTAAAATCTCGCATAGGTGTTATTTCCCAGCAGGGCTCCTTGCTGACACCCGCTGCGTGCCTGGGCGTCCCTGTAGTGCCGGAGTGCTTGGGGAGGGGATGCCGATGGCGGCGTTCCCTACGGATGCTCGACGGCGTGCTTGCTCTCCCAATATCCTCAGTGAAACACCATTAAACCTGCCGTGCTCCTCTATTGGTTCTTAGTAGATTACGGAAGTTGAAGACAAATATAGAGGTTAAAACAAGCCCTAATTACATAAGTTCTGTATTTAATAGCATATGTGTACGAAGCTGTTGATGTGTCAGTGTAGTAATTAATTATTTCCACTTGTCTTGAACCTCAGGCTTTGTCCTGAAGCATTATGTATTATTGCACAGTCAGAACTTAGAGGTGAAACACTGTAATTGTGTTCTTTTGGGCTGTATTTGATGTTACGTGTGACTATATCGCTGAGAAACCTGCTGTAAAATGTAGAAGACTATGGAGATTTTTCCAAGTTTTTGGCTGCAGAGAAAGAAGGGCTCTCGTGGGGGGAGCGCGAGTCCCCTTGTCGCTACTTTAAACCTGTAGATTTACTTGGCAGCTGTTCACGGACCCTAAATCGAGAAGCGCTTTGTTAGAGCTAACGCCCAGGCTCTTAATTTTCAGTTACAGGCATTATAACCGTATTTGATCAGATTTCTGTTAAAATAGACGCATGTTTGTGTCAAGGCCTTGCAGGCCTTTTCATCGGGCGAGAAATGCCGAGGTCAAACATATTTCCTTAAGAAGATTTTCTCCTGTTCCCAGATAAAGGAGACTTGGTTTCCAAATCAGATTAGGCCCTGGGCACATAATTAAACGTTATTGCAGCTGCAGACTGTGACCGACAGTGTGAGAACCGCTCACAATTAGTGGCGAGAAATTTTTGCCTTGAAAAATCTGTAATTCCACGTTTGCCAACGATGGCTGCTGGTTTTAAGCAGCGAATGCTGGAGCAGCCGGGCATGGGCTGAACTTTTATGTATCGGTGAAGCGGAACACGTTCAAAGTAGTTTGTGAACCTCACAGGAAAGAGACTAATTAAGAGTGAGCGGCTGCGTGTGAGGTTTTTCTGTATCTGCTTGGAGCGTTATTTAGTTCGCGTTGTGCAGGGCAGCCTTGCAGTCACTCTTCTGAAACCGTCGAGCACAGACTTGTGGGTCTTGAGGGACGTTAAAAACTGGACAAGCAGTGACAGAAAGTACTGAGAGAAGCTCAGAGTGAAGCTGAGGCGTGAAGGGATGCCCCGATACCAAATGTTCTCATCCCATTCGTGGTGGATCTGTGTGTGAAAGCAGAACCTGATGTGGAAGGACGGGCACGGTGCTTGCTGTGTATCCTTCCCTCATCCGTGAGGGAAGGCTGGTGGGATGTAAGAGGTTCAGGGCTTTCCCTGCAGAGTAATCTGCGAGCCTGATTTCCCTTTGTGGGGCATGGTGCTGCATCTTGTCTGGTCAGGTTGTGGGCTCCTCGCTGCTGAGGCCTTTCCTCCCCATGTGCCTCATCGAATTTCAGCTTATGTTTTAAAAATAAGGGAGGAAAAGTCATCTCTGAGAGTTTTCACCACTTGTAAGCTTTCTCATGAAGGAGAAAAGCACGACACCGAAGCAATGGTAATCTGATACTTTATTTCACTAGTCTGTGGATTTCCCATCTGTCTTCTTTACAGGTACAAGCAAGATAATTCAGTTCAGCTCCTGGCAAAGATGTCACTCTCCAAAAGGGAATTGGATGAGCTGAAACCATGGATTGAGAAGACGGTGAAGCGAGTCCTGGGGTTCTCAGAGCCCACCGTGGTCACCGCAGCGCTGAACTGCGTCGGGAAGGGCATGGACAAAAAGAAAGCAGCCGGTATGTCCCGCCGGCTCCAACCCTGACCCTGCTGCTCTTCATAGAGGTGGTCAGACACCTTGACGGAGAAAATAAGTGCATGCAAATCCTCATATAGCCTTGAAATAGCCTCAAATCAGATTTAAACTCGCTCCTTCTATTCCCGGAAGACCAACCTACTGCTGGTGGCGCTGGGCTGCATGGCAGGTCACGGTTTTGTTGCCAGTGGTGGCTGGCAGTGTCTGGGGGGCGAATGCCATCCTTGCAGGTGTGAAATGTGGTTCGCGTTGAGCTAGTTTTATAAAAACTAGCAAAACCCCCCAAACCTGGAAGCTCTCGAGTGTACATGCAGGTGTACATGCAGCGGTGATTCTGATTCAGCCTCGATGAGGCAGAGGTGGGTGCGTGCAAATCCACGCAGACAGGTGAGACACACTCAAAAGCCTTGGAATGTGTTACAAAACCCGAGGAAGTAAAAATTGATTTAAGGCCTCTTTTTCTAAAGGAATTGAAAATGATAATTTAACCCTGTGGCTTTTTTCTTTGACCATTAGAGTCCTAATTTTTTTCTAGTCAAGGCCTTAATCCTTTGGAATTTAAAGCTCCTGCCAACAGGATCTACAGATCCCAGAGGCCTCTGAAGCCCAGGTGACAGGCCCCACTGTGTTAGTAGGGTTGAATCCACCTTTAAATAAGTGTTTTTCAGCTTCGCAGAAGTCTCTGCAAATTCTCTGTTCTCCTGCCCATCCCAAGCAGTGAATTCTGAATTTACACAACTCTTTTTCCAGACCACCTCAAACCCTTTCTCGATGATTCTACCCTGCGATTTGTGGACAAGCTTTTTGAAGCAGTGGAGGAAGGCCGAAGCTCCAGGCACTCCAAATCCAACAGTGACCGGAACCGGAAGCGAGAGCTGAAGGTGATTATTGATTGTATTTGTTTTGGTTGTTTTGGTTTTGTTTTTTTTTTTCTGTGGTTTGGTGGCCGTGGAGGCAGCACTGGTACTCTGCCACACTTTCCTCTTCCAGAGAGGTACATCTCGTAATGCTTAAAGTTCAAGAGAAAAGACTCTTCTCCATGATGAAGTGTGTGAGCCTTTACCTTTCGGTTCTCTTTACCTTCAGACGAGGTAGCGCCATGCTCTCCTTGGTGGCGGCCGAGGTGGACGCTTGGGCCTTTGATTTCTTTAATGATCTCTGCTAGGCTTGTGCAACGGAGTAACTTCACAGGGCTCCATCTCTCTGTTTTCTTTCATACTCCTTACCATTGCATTGGCAGTGCTGTGTTTTCACTGGGAGCCTGGAGTAGGTGCTCCCAGCTCCCACCAGCTTCCTGTTGCTCTTCCTCACCCAGACGAGCCGCGTTTCACTCTGCCGGCCGGCTTTCCCTGTCGGCGAGTGAGTGGGGCTCTGTGGTGGGTGATCTGATGGGGTTTCATTCTCTTTTTTTTTGATCCGGAATCAACAGAGGGTGATTTTTTGACAGCCCTTGTCGTAGCACAAGGTTAATTACAGCAGGGATTTAATAGCTCTCTGGTGTTTCTCCCATCTAACACTTGTCTGGGATGGTGGAAGTCTTGTGCATCCAAACCTGTTTTCACCTCCTTTCTTCTCTTGAAGACTTTACTCGCCATCTTCTGGAATTGCATTTTTTCCAGCACTTGCATACCGAGTTTAAAAGGGGCTACTCTCCGTGCTGCTGCCCGCTTACAAAGTAAGTTTCCTTTCACTTTTTCTGAGGTTCCTATTTTATGGCAATCTGTGTTTCTCTGTGACAGTTTTAGTCAGCACTTAACCTCAGCGAGCTAGAATAATCCTGGTCAGGATTTGGATCTCTTCAGGTGTGTTGGGAGACAGCTGCCTCCACTCCCTATTTGCTCTTAGAAACTTGCTTTTTCTCTCACTGTCTGGTTGAGGCTTTAAGCAGCGCCAGAAAAGGTCTCCTCCCAGTCCGGGTACCTTCACTGTTTAACAAATGGTGCGTTAAAATGGCTTCCATTCTGCAGAGCTGGTACAGCCTGAGGAGCAGCGGTGCAAGCTAATTTACTGATCTGGAGAGGTTTGGGTTCACGTGTCCCAGCCCCCTGAGAGCGGTAGTAGCTTAAAAAGGACCTCAGTCTTCTGCAGCTTTCTTGCTCGCAACTGAGGTGCCGATAAGCATCTTTCAAGTATTTCTGTGCTGCAGTTCTACTTTAAATTGGGTATTGGGCTGGTATAACCGCGGGGCTGTTAGAAAGTAAGGTTTCGGCTAGGCTGGTGGATCCCAGCTGCTCCCCTCGGCCCTCTTGGGGAAATGGCAGAGAGAGAGGGGGAAGTTGTCAGTCCCATCGCACCTTGGTGCTTTGTGGTGGCAGGATCGCAGGCTGCAGCCTGGCGGAGTGATTCTTGCAGCTCGGTGTCGCAGCTAACGTGTGTGGATCCCCCTGTCTTCACAAGTTGAATTCAGATTCACCTGTTCTTGTGCCCATCTTCAGGCTGTCTCATCCCCTCATCTTCCTTGTGGCTGTGGCCAGTGCACTGCAGGACAGGGTGAGGGGAGGGAGCAGGATCCTGTTGCAGACTGGATCTCGTGCTGGCAGAGCGGAGCAGGGATGAGACCGGCTGTGGAGTAGGTGATTCTTCTCCGGTGGATTGTCTGCTGGGCTGTCTGGTGTGACCTCAGATGGCTGATGGTGTTCTTTGCTTCCCAGCTAACCCAAAAGCAGGGCTGGGAAGCGGCAGAGCAGACCTGTCCTCTTCTTTTGGCACCTGGCACAGGGACAGGCGTCCCGCCTGCCAAATCGTCTACTCCTCTCTCCGCGATTAACTTTCTTGGAGGTCCTCCATCAAGGTCTAGACCTGTCCTGACCCTGCTGTAACACGAGATGGTCTGGTGAGGTTGTCAGATCATGGCCATACTTGCAGACTGACTTCCCCCCGCCCTGCCACCCCAGTGCGGGTTTCAGAGTTGAATTTGTACTTGCACACTTAGATCTTGTAGCAAGGAGCAGTGGATTAATTCAGAATGCTACTTACTGGTCACGTTAGCTGTCTTCCAACGCGCTGCCTGGCCTGCCTTCTCTCTCCTTGGTTAACTCTTGTGGGGTAGGTCATTACTTGGGAAGTTTCAGGAACTAAAACGTAATGGTTTACACACTTTATACTATGGGCAAGTCCTTTCTCTTGAACTTGTAGGTTTTCCAAGAAGTACCTGTGTCTGGATGAGGAAGTGTCCTTGTAGAATATGAACCGTTATAGTGAAGAAGGGATTGCAACTAACGCTTACAACCGGTGTGTATATTTTCTTTTTGAATAACACCTTGACACACACACACTACAGTTAACACGGTCACGTGGACAAATCCAGTTTACACTAGTACACAAACCAGGCACTGATTAGATGAAATCCATGGCCGCAGACTCGCAAGCTGGGGCGTGCTTGAACAGAGCTCTATCTAAAGCACACCTCGC
Source organism: Cariama cristata (assembly GCF_000690535.1). NCBI lineage: Eukaryota > Metazoa > Chordata > Aves > Cariamiformes > Cariamidae > Cariama > Cariama cristata. Next base: position 5,601 of record NW_009611760.1, read on the forward strand.
CTTTTGTTTTGTGACCCTCACGCTGCATGCGAGTCCATCAGCGTGGTCATTGCTCCGCCCGCTCTCCGAGCTGCGCTTCTCCAGAGCGGCTCAGTCTTTGGATCCGAGCTGGAATCAGCTGGGTCGGAGCATGAGGGAATGCCACAGATGTCACAACCCACCCTGGGTCTGGCGCTGCATCCTCCTTTTGGGGAGGACATGGTAGAACAGTGCAGCTTCCTTCACCAAACCCTCTGAAGTTGGCGGAAGACCTGGAAACCATTTTAGCCCAGTCAGGTCAGCTTGTGGGCAGGCTTTTTCCATCTCTCCGGGTAGCTCAGTGAGATGTTAAATCTCCTCAGTGCCGAAAAACTTTTGACTTCCTGAGGGAATGATGGTGGCTTTTACACAGACACATCCCTGTGATGTCTCCTGTCCTTCATGCTCTTGCATGGATCATCATTGATACTTCTCTGGTGGGGGATCAGGGCAGAGGCTTCATGCGGGATTACCAGTAGATCAGCCTGTGAGTGCCACCCTGGAAACTTTGAACCACAATGCAGTGCTGACCGTACAGTGCTGGATCTGATCCGCATCGTGGTTTCTCATCTTAAAACATTAGCTGTGAGGAGAACTCTTTATTTTTAACCAGAGTTTTCGCCTTCTCTCCTTTTACATTAGGATGTGTTTGGTGATGACTCTGAGGTATCCAAGGAATCTTCCGGCGTCAAGAAACGGCGCATACCACGATTCGAGGAGGTTGAGGATGAGCCTGAGGTCATTCCAGGCCCGCCGTCAGAGAGCCCTGGGATGCTCACCAAGCTACAGGTCAGTCTAACTAGGCTGTGTTACATGAGCTCTGCCCCAGAACAGAGCTGCCCCTACCTGAGATCTTGAATCCCAACACGGTTTAGCGTTTACTTTATCTTCATATCACAAGCCAAGCAAGCAAACAGCAAGTTGCTTTTGACCGTCCTTTGTTTGCTGCCATCATTGCCTGTGTTCACTTCACAAGGCTCACTGCCGCTTGTATGTTAGCCTAACAATAATGTGAAACGTTCGAGAGAGGAAAGTTTGGATGTTCTCTTTGCGTAAACTCGAGTAAATGGTCTTGGTAAGAGTGCCTGCACTGTTAGATTCCTTCTCTACAGCTGGAGGTTGTTGATTAGAGCAGTTTGATACAATTCTGTTCTCACTAAGCTGGCTTGCGTGCATTTGCTGCTGTAAAAGGGTGCTGAGGACCCTTTCTCCCCTTCTGATAGAGGGAAGAAAAATTCACTGTCCGATTTTTTTTTTTTCTTTCCACAGATCAAACAGATGATGGAGGCAGCCACACGGCAGATTGAAGAGAGGAAAAAGCAGCTGAGTTTCATCAGTCCTCCAACACCACAGGTACCTGCCGAAAGCAACAGGGAAATCCCGTGGTCCCTGTTTCAGCTATGATATGTTGACTTAGGTGTGCTGGAACAGGCACGTTACAAAACTTTCTTCTCTGTCAACAGGCAAAAATTTCTTCTTCATCCCAATCGGAACGTCTCCCCATCGGCAACACGATCCAGCCCTCCCAGGCAGCCACGTTCATGAACGATGCCATTGAGAAGGCCAGGAAAGCTGCGGAGCTGCAGGCCCGAATCCAGGCTCAACTGGCCTTGAAACCAGGGCTCATCGGCAACGCCAACATGGTGGGGCTGGCCAACCTGCATGCCATGGGGATTGCACCGCCGTGAGTACCTCCCCTTTGCTGAGCACTGTGTGATCCTGACGAGCGTAATGCCAGAATGCCAATGGAGGATCTGAGCAAGGGTTTCTCCAGCGCACTTGGTTCCTTAGCAGTGGCCTTAACGGCTCCTGAAGGAATAAATTTTATATAAAAGAGGTGAAATGGAGGTTACTGCTTCCTTGGGTGAGACTCCCAACTTCTGCACGCGAGATCTGAGACCTTTCTGGCGACACAGATGAGATTTAACGTTCTGAGGAGGACTTTAGCAAGTCGTGGGCTGCTTTGGTGCTTACCGTGAAAACAAGGCTCACATTTCCTTTAAATTAATGCCGTACTTGCATTTTAATGCAATGTGTCTTGTCTTGCTACCAGGAAAGTGGAGCTGAAGGATCAGACAAAGCCTACACCACTGATCTTGGATGAGCAAGGCCGAACTGTTGATGCGACTGGTAAAGAGATTGAGTTGACTCACCGCATGCCAACCCTAAAAGCAAACATCAGAGCTGTGAAGAGAGAGCAGTTCAAACAGCAGCTTAAAGAAAAACCCTCGGAAGATATGGAGTCGAACACTTACTTTGACCCCCGGGTCTCCATAACCCCAGCCCAGCGTCAGAAACGCACCTTTAAGTTCCATGAAAAAGGCAAATTTGAGAAAATTGCCCAGAGGTTGCGAACGAAGGTATTTGAGGTCTTGCCATGCTAACTGACAGCACAGAAGTGAGGGTTTGGTTCGGGATGGGAGTTGATCCTCCTCTCCTGGGATGTGAAGGGATGCTGTGTTGGCTTTGACTAAGAAGCTTTTCAGTAAAGTCACCTGGAACATTTCTGTCAACACCATCCTTGTTGGAAAGGCAGGCATCCAGATTAGAACTTGTGTGGAAAGCATTTCCTTACAGCTGTCTTCTCTTGATGAAAGAAAAAATCTTTTCTTTTGGAGAGAAGTTTGGAAATTCCCAAGAGAATAAATAATTTTCTGTCTGAGTGTTCTTTCTGCGGAAGTAATCACCCTAGAGGTGGAGATTTAAAGGAATCTTGGTAAAATGCCCAAGTTCTTGGGGAGAAGGGGAGAGAAGAGCTTCATTAGACAGAAAAGTGCAGGGATACGATGCCTAGGGAGACATGCCTTTGGGATCGTTCCATGCTCCTAGAAGGCTCAGTAATAAGACCAGATTTTTGGCAGGTTTGTGAACTTCTGCAAAAGCGGTCTGCCATCATATGCTGTGTGGTTTCTTCTGCAGTCTGCTTCAGACTGTGTTTTAAAAAAATACATATATATAAATCAGCAGGTGCATACGTACTGTGGTTTTCCTGAAGGTTGTGCTATTTTGGAATGACCTTTATGTGCCATTTTCCTCTCCTTGTTCTCAGGCTCAACTAGAAAAACTGCAGGCAGAGATTTCGCAGGCTGCCAGGAAGACAGGAATACACACTTCCACCAAGTTGGCTCTTATTACCCCAAAGAAGGAGCTGAAAGAGGGGGAGGTCCCGGAGATAGAGTGGTGGGACTCCTACATCATCCCTAACGGCCTTGACTTGTAAGTAGTTTACTTGCCAGTTTTTGATTGATGTACCGCAGGAGGAAACTGAGGGGGTAACATGGTGGTCTGTAGAGCGCTTGGGTAAATCAGGCCAGACGTAGCTGCTTGAGCTATTGAATTCCACCTCCCTCGTCTCCAAGATCCAGGTGAGCACGAGGTTTTCTCCCAAAATCTCTCTTAGGGCTGGTGGTAGGCAGCTGCCCTTCTCCCTTGTTGGAGCCAAGTGTTCCCCCAGCGACTGAGAAGGTGACTGCGACAGAGTTAGTGGGATTTTTTTGGCCCAAAGTTGATGGTGTGCTTTGGTGTTTTTTTCAAGCATGAATGTTCTGTACAAGTCCTGCTCATGGTAGAGTTGTGGGAAGCCTGCCTCCTAACCATGAAATGTGGGTGGATATCCCACTGGGGGAGACACCTATGCCTTAATATTACGTCACTGCGTGTCTCCTTCAGCACAACAAGATCTGGTCTATGCTTTGGGTAGGGATTTGTGTGTGTCGCGTACCCAGCACAGCTGGCCCACGGGAGGTGTTACATTTTTTTTGCATGGCTTGTGTTTAAGGGAACACAGGAATTCAGGCTGGGAGTTTTGCAATGACACCCAACTCTCTCCTTTCTAGAAAAGGTGGAACGTCTTCAAAGAGAGACGAGTACTTTGGGATAACAAACCTCGTGGAGCACCCAGCACAGCTCAGCCCACCAGGTACTGCCCCAGTTTTGGTCGATTTTGCTGTTAAACCAGACACAAAATACTCCAAGCGGCTGGCGCTTGGTGGGGTGAACCAGCATGCGAGCCCCTACTTGTAGCACTGCAGCCCAGCGTCTCACGTCCCTGTGAGGAGAAGAAATTGTGCAAAGATAAGTCTGAACGCTCTGCGAAGATAGCCGAAATTGGGAGGGAGAGTCTCTGCCCTGTTTTTGGAAACTTGATGTAAAACCTGTAGTGGTTACCAGTAGCTTGCTTACCTATTGCTGACCTGCTCGCTGGGGTAGCAGTGCGGACACGAGCTCCTCATCTCCATCAGGTTGGTTTTGACCTTCTTGCCCTGAAGAAGGGACATAAAATAATCATAGAGCATTTTACTTTTCAGTAAAATCAAAAAATAGCCAAACCCCATTTTCCTGGTTCCGTGTTTGGTGCAAACACCCTGCAGCACTGCAGAGGTCGGTTTGTTGATAAAATGTGGATATAACGGAGCGTGGTATGGGCGTATCCCTCAGTAACAGTTGCAGGCAGTATTTTCTCTTGCTTCTTCAGAAGCAGATTTATGTTTTATCTTGCCTCGTTTCTCTTCCCAGTGGACAGTGACACACCGGTGACCCTGGGTGTTTATTTAACTAAGAAAGAGCAGAAGAAATTACGGCGACAGACTCGGAGAGAAGCCCAGAAGGAGCTGCAAGAGAAAGTCAGGCTGGGCCTAATGCCACCGCCGGAGCCCAAAGGTAAATGCTGGCTACGGTGGGCAGGCTGCCAGCAGAGCTCTGGGCTAACGCCCATCAAACCAGCAGCCCCGCGGCAAGCGTGGACGTGGTTGGGAATGCTGCAGGCGGCAAACAGGATTGCACGGGTCTGTGTATAGGTGTGATCCGATACCTAGCCGTACAGTCAGTTTATGAGCCTGCAAGCGTGCCTGGTGTTTCTGTGCTTTACCATTACGACAAACCGGTGTCCAACAGGAGCCTCTCACAGCTCCTCTCCCCTTTCCCTTGCAGTAAGAATTTCAAACTTGATGCGAGTACTGGGGACGGAAGCTGTTCAGGACCCAACAAAAGTCGAAGCTCATGTTAGAGCGCAGATGGCAAAGAGACAGAAGTAGGTGGCACGTTGTACCTTTTTTTTTTTTTTGGTCATTTTTAGATGGATTTAGTGCTGGTGCTGTATTTGTTTGTAGGGAATGAAATCCTTGAACTGACACAGCAAAGCAGAAGCAGCGTGAGTTTGTGTGTTGCTCTTGTAGCTGCCTTGAATGACCCAGGGGGAGCTGGGTCTTGGTAATCAGCTCTTGCCACTGGAGAGTGGCCTCGTGTGTGATATTAAATGAGTTTCTTACCACGATGATGGTCGCTGTCGCAGTTGTTACTAATGAATGTTTTCAGGGGAGAGACTGAGGATGAATTGGACCGGTGACTGGATTTAAAAAGCCCACGTGCTTTTAATTAAAGCAGGTGCAGGCAGAAAGGTGGGCAGGAGTTGCAGCTGCTTTGGGATCTGTGGATTCTGTGCTTAGGAAGGATCCGTTTTGTTTCAGTGCCGTAACGGGTATGCCATAGGCTGTGTTTTGCTTATTGCTGCATCTGTCTTTGCATCCAGAGCTCACGAAGAAGCAAATGCTGCGAGAAAGCTCACAGCAGAACAGCGAAAAGCAAAGAAGGTTAAAAAGCTGAAAGAAGACGTTTCACAGGGAGTTCACATAGCTGTGTACAGGTGAGGGCTGGGCTGGGCGCTCTTGGTGGTGGTTCACCGTACATCTCTTTCTAAATACACCTGACAAATGCCTTGTAGAAACGCGCTGATGGAGAGGAGCAGCCTTCAGTAGCAGGACTGTGCACTTGCTCGTCATGTTTCCATCAAGCGTTAAAGAATCCTGGCCTGTAAAGAATCCACACTGTCCCAAAAAACGTGTCCATTAAATCTGTCCTTAACTCATCCTGTTACAGCTGAGCACTAAAAACTCATGTCAGGTTTGGAGTATTTCAGCTGGGATTGAAGTTTCTGATGAGGAGAACCATTTCCTAGCTGTCAGAGCTAACCTGGTAGATTGGTGCCCAGAAATCAGGAAACTTTCAAGATCTAAATGAAGTGAGATTGGGAAGGGACGGACACAGCTTCTCCTGAGTGGTCCGATAACGAACGTGCGTCATTTCTAGGTGTGGGTAAGGCCCCTGAGGAGCTGGAGGAGGAAATCCTGGGCCCAGTTGAGGCAGAGTAGGGAGCTCTTATGGCTGGTGATGATAGTTTTGTTTTTCTACAAACATTTGTGTTGTGTGTTTTAGTGTTTTGTTTTGTTTTTTTCATCCTATCCTTAGGGTCAGAAACTTGAGCAATCCAGCAAAAAAATTCAAAATTGAGGCAAACGCTGGCCAGCTGTACTTAACAGGCGTGGTGGTTTTACACAAAGATGTCAACGTGGTCGTCGTAGAAGGAGGTGAGGACTTCCGAGGCAGGCTTTTGGTCACTGCATAGCGTTCAAAAGCTTGCCTCCAGCAGAAATTACCGTGAAAATTGTTGACTGAGGGTTACAGAAGGACAAGGAAGTAAGGAAGCTGTTTGAAACTCCCTTAATTACGGCTCTAATGGGGTTAGCGCTGACTGCAGAGCGCACTGTAATCCAGTTAGAAAACCCAGCGCATTCAATATTGAAGGGATAAGCACTTGATTTGAATCCTTGATGTTCTGAGCAGATGCTTAGAGCGAGGAGAACCTCAGCGCTCGGTCTCCCGCGGTTCCTCGTGGTTTGCGCTGTTCTAAATAATTTTTGCAAGGCGTTGAAGAGCCTGTTTGGCAGGAGGAAATCCCGAGGTGGCCGAGAGCCGAGTGCTGTGCCAAAGGCTGCCGGAAAGGCTCGGCCACTCCGGGGGTGTTAGTGCTGGATTGGCCTGGCTGCACTTTTCTTGCTGTGCCTGGTCAGCCCGGTGCGCTGGGAAGTGTTTGTGGGTGTCATTTGGCTTCTGCTGCTTTTTAGAACCTCCTAAAAAATGAAGGTTAAAGGACTTGTGAATGTTGAGTCTCGATTCTTCCCCAGGCCCAAAAGCACAGAAGAAATTCAAACGTCTTATGCTTCATCGAATAAAATGGGATGAGCAAACATCGAACACAAAGGGAGAGGGTAAGCGTGAAACTGTGCACAGAGGGGTGGTGAAGCAGCGGTGGGGCTCCCCGTTCTTCCTATGCCTTCAGGACTAAATGGCTTTTATTGGTTGGGTTTTGTTGTTTGTTTCTTTTTTTTTTTTTTTCAGATGATGATGAGTCCGACGAGGAGTCCGTTAAGAAAACAAACAAATGCTCTCTGGTTTGGGAGGTGAGTTGTGGGTCTAGTTGAATACGGGGAGGGGGGGCTTAGGCTGGAGGGAAACGAGCCCCATCTGACAGCAGCTGAGGCAGAAGCGATGCTCTGAGGCTTTGAATCGGACGCGAACCCGCTGCTCTCTTTCTGTAGTGTTTCTTGGGCTGTGGCAGAACTGGGAGCGTCTCCCCCACACAGTGCTCCCCCAGTCATGCGTCAGCCTGAAAAAAAATGTTTATTCCCGGGTTCCCCGAGTCCCTTGGAGCTGCGTTTCCCGTGATTTTTCCCCCAGAGGTTGGTCGGAAAGCATCCATTTTCTCCTCCCCAGGGCACAGCGAAGGACCGCAGTTTTGGTGAAATGAAATTTAAGCAGTGCCCCACAGAGAACATGGCACGGGAGCACTTTAAGAAGCACGGTGCGGAGCACTACTGGGACCTGGCCCTCAGCGAGTCCGTGCTGGAGTCCACAGACTGAGGTGAGGGGGCCGCCACCGCC
>NW_009611761.1:0-6750 GCF_000690535.1 Cariama cristata
CACGTTTTAGGCTGCTGCCCTGTTCTACGCCACCAGGCTTTCGAGCCAGGGGAGCTGAAGCTCTTCTTCCTTACTACGAATACTAAAGATGTCGTTAAAAAGTACGCTGAGCTCCCACAGAAATGAGAGTTGGCCTGTTTAAGGAAAAAAAAATACCTGTGGTGAAAGACGCAGTGAAATCACCGAAGAACTGAGTATCCCCGCTCTCACAGGAGGAGTGGACATCTGGAAGGACTTCAGCTTGGTGCGAGAGTGCACTGCCCAGTGCACTCAGATGCACCCTTCTCCTCACCTCCGTGACCAAATGGGACAGACTTCTCTGTGCATGAAGGAGCAGGGGGGAGTCCGGGGCAAAGAACTAGGGCATTCTGTTTGTACACAGCACATAAGATAATCTGTGCCTGCCGCAAGTATCATTATTGGCTCCGCTTTAGCTGTCAGAGTGAATAGACATCAGCAGGACATGCTGAATGTCGATATCGCCGCTCCATCCCCAAGTGTGCACCAGTGTGTCTGGCAGAGAAGCACACAGCACAGCCAGGTCGGATCTCACGGGCTGTGCCTGCGTCAGCTGAGCAGGGCTGCTCGGCGGGAGTGGGTCTGCAAAGTGAAACAGCAGGTGCGGAGAGCCCAGTGTCCACATTCGCTGCATGTCGGAGAGGTTTGTATCAGACTGAGTCCTGTGAACTGAATGGCAATTAGCAGTTGAAATACCCAAGTTGTTCTCCTAGGGTGTATTTTCTGTTTCAGCTTCATCCAGTAGACATTACTCCGCTCACACCTGTGATGTGATGCAAAGCCTCAGAAGGCAAGTGGGGACTGTAGGGAGAGTCTCTTCAAAAGTGCCTGATTCAGAAACACTCATTGCCCTACAGGCATGGGGTGACTTGCAGCAGCTGCAGGAGTTGCATGCGGTGGAGCAGACAGATCCACGCACACCTGCGCAGGAGGTTTGCCTCTGCTTCCTGACACCAGCGAACTCATGGGAAGGCTGATGGAGGTTACTTTGAGAGGTCTCAGGGCACAATGTCAACACCTCCGAAGTTGCATGAAGCCTAATTTTGAGATATAGCAGGCTTGTGTTTTCCTGAACAACATTTACAAAGTGAAGTTTTTCCATAGGGAACAGGCAAAACCAGCTCCTGAGCTCATATGATCAGTCAGAAAAATACCCTCCTGAACCTCACCCCATATCACAGGGTCAAGGGGAAATCAGTAATGCCATGTTTGCTTGTATCTGTGCCATGTGTGGCAACTCTAATGAGCAATTGATTGCTGCTACACACGCTATTTCGCAAACACTATGGGACACGCTGTGACAGAGTAGCTTTTGTACATATTTTATAAAATCCTAGGATGGGATTTTTGCTGTCCTGGGTTATATTGTGTCAGACTTTTTTAAAAGATAGTGGATGCTTTTTGTTTATTTTTGCAGGTGAAACATCAATGTATATGTAAGACGCTGTGCTTCCTACTTAGGAAACAAGGCATGCTCTTGAACAGCCCTGGGTAGATGGCCTGATATTTTTGTGTCTTGCATAGCTGCAGCTTCCTCTTTACTTACAGTTCAGTGGGTACTATTAAGAGCTTAGCTTTAAGGTAAAGCTTCAGGCACTGTCAGCCTGAAGGCGTACCTAAGGAAATATTGAGCCATAATGCAGCCTGAGTAGGTGACTGCCAAAAAAAGAAATAGGTGTGCATTTTAAACTTCTAACTATGAGACTGGTGGTAGCTTCTGTGCTAACAGACACCACTCGGGGTGCCCATCTTGTTTTTCTGCTGCTTTGCAGCTGAAACCCAGCCAGCAACAGGCCATGCCAGCATTCAAGGCAGCGTTGGCTTGTCACAGCCTCGTGTCCCCAGGCACCTGCCACACATCAGTGTGGTCAGCTCACACAGCATTGCCTCACACAGAGGCCTGGCAAAGCTGGCAGCTTGAGAAGGCTGTGGTTTGCACCTCTATGCTCTTTTTGTTTGTCGTCATTTGTTTTTCACCATTTAACATGCCACCTTCTGCATTTATGTAGAGCAGGACAGCAGTTACTGCAGCACATGGATCACGATAACTGTTTCATTATATTTTTCAAAAAAGACATTCTTTAGATAACCTGTTGGCCTCACTGTGCTTGTGCCATCTTAAAGGAGAGGGGGAAAAAGAGCCTGGTTAGACTTCAGCAGAAATTAATCTCTTCAGAACTGCAGAAAACTACAATAGGATTTTTGCCACAAAACAGTGGTTCCCTGCAAAATCTTCCATGGAAAGGGACAGAAGAAGACAAATTATTGTAAACAGTGAAGTGACATAGCTCCAAATTTGTACATATGTAATCCATTGACAGTGTAGTTTTACTAATACTGATAAAACATTAAGGGAAAATAAATATTGTTTTTACAATATTTGCTCAAATAACTCCTGTATATTCCACTTCTCCAGATTTTGCCCTCAACATCAGAGGTACTTGAGTGTTTTGTGCTGTGCCAGCACTCTGCACTGTTGTAGAATCTTCTATGTCTTTTTGGTCTTTTGCAGACACGCAAGAGCTTGCTCCTCCTGCCCCCCAGTCTGGCTGGACAGGGACTGGTCAGGACACCCACGGACAGCACTGTGCTGCCACAGGGGCACAGACCACCTTTGCATCAGGGTTGGGTTTTGACCAGATGCCTTTTTTGACAGATGGAATGAGCACAGTTTTGTCTGTAAAAGCTGTGCAAATATGCACGTGCTTCATCTGTACAAGTCAATCACATCAGATACAGACTTTATTCCTGTATTTTAAGATCCTTGAATGTGGCCTTTATTTGTATCTAACAAATCTTGAGAGGCACAGAATGCTTGACAGGATGAATAAAGGCAGTAGTATGAAATGCCTAATGCTTCTTGTGTATTTGTGGGGTTTTTTCAGCTTGTTAAAACCTGGGTGTGCTGGGAAAGAAGAGGAAGGAACATAGAGAAGAAACTACAGTACAAATCACATCTGCAAATCCTTCCCTTAACTGTAGTGACGTGACATCACATTCCACCCAGCTTCAAGAGAGCCACAGGGCAAAGGGATGAATATCCAGAAAAGTGGGAATATAGAAAAATAGGGAATTGCGGGAATGCCAGCAGAGGATTACTTCCATTCTTATACTTCTATAATGAGAAGGAAAGGCAGGAAAAAAAGAACAAGCATAACAAGTCAGTAATGGGGAGGGAAAAAATGGGGATAAATCCACGGGTGAACAGTTTCCTAGAAAATATTTCTGTTAAAAGTAATTTCTTAACTCTTCCTAGTAAACACATTTGAGATTTCCTCCTAGAACTACATTTCTGAAGAAATTCCATTATATTCAAAAAAGCTGCTAGATAGATGTGCGAAGCACAAGAATATGCGAACATAGATACACACGAACCCCAGCACACACACTCAAACCATAGAATCACTTTGCTCAAAATCACCTACTGTAGGGCTGTGTCAGTGGAAACTGGACTAATGCGGCAATTGATGAGAGACTGCAGCACTGGGAGCATCAAAGTGGAAAAGATTTGCACGGCTCCTGCTGTGGTAGGCAACTGCACAAGCCCCTTCATAAATTGTTCAAGCTCCATGTTAAAATTAGTTACGATTTGGCCTTGCTTTTAATGGAAAGTAGGAAAAAGTCAAGAAGAGAGAGTAAGACCCAATATGGCAGAAAAGAGAGAAGCAGGTAATGGCTAGGGGAAAAAAATTCACTGCTTTTACATATTATGCTACCTGTTTTAAATGTTTCTACCTTCTCAGCCCATGTTCTGTGTGTTGCGCTTAATATAGATGGTTAATCAAAGTCAAACAACAAATATGTTAATCTCCAATGTTTACTTAGCCATACAGACCAGGAGTTGGTGACCCACAGGCTAGCATTAATAAGATGGTTTAGTTTTACGTTATGTGTTCAAGTATTTTATGTTACCTTTCTGTTATTTTCACAAAAAACAAGCTCTCCTCCATCTGTCTAGTAAAAAAAAAAATAAATCCAAATTAGCTGCAAAACTATGCCCCTGCTTCCAAACAAGTAATGAAACCTTAATGTGAATAAACATGCCTTCATAATCAAAGCTGGGCTTCTGACCTAACTAGCTAATAATTCACTTTTAATATCATCAGCTCAGAATGAGTATCAGCTTGAGTATTGTTGGTGCAGGTGTAACGTAATGGATTGAGGCTCATTTTATCTGGCACTTAGTTGCTTATGTTGGTGTTGGGAGCATTAGGTTTTTCATAACAAGCAACACCATTAAACCGCCACAGAGCAATATAAATCAGAGATTTTTCTTAGACCTCATAAAACAACTAACAAAAATGTTATGGTTGCCAGATTCATCATGTGCTTTTATATGTCCACCAAACAGAACTGACTATAACCATTTTTGTTTGACTATTATTTTTTGCTATTTTTTCAACAGTGTATGAAAATCATTGTGGAAATATAAGAGAAATAGTCCAGTCTGAAGAACTCACTCTCAAAGGTGTAGAGATGACAACAGTATCCTGAATGTAGAAGAGGATCTCTGCTTGCATGCTTCTCTGCTGCACTGGGACACGCATTGCAGTCCATTTACATGCACAGTACAAGCAATGAGGACAGAAAACAGTATGTGATTGCAGAGTTGAGTCACATGCCCGTTTAGAGCATCTTGGGGTGCATCAAAGTATGTAGTTGATATGCACATGCAGGCATGCCTAAAATATATACATCTTGATTTAACCTACTAACAATAGGTTAACCTATTAGCAATAACATCTGTATTAAGTTGCTGAAGACTGAAAACCCAGAGCGGAAATATTAGGAAAAAAGTATCCATTGGTATTTTTCAGGAGTTGATGTTATTGTTCGTTGTTTATCAGAGCGTAAATTACTTTCATTGTTCAGTTTAATAGGAGTTACAATACTTTGTTTAATAATAAAAATATTTCAGAATTTGTATCTCAGATAAATTTTCCATCTTCCATCTCCTACAGAGCCATCTAATCCTAATTGGATGCCCCTCAACAGCAGAATTTTATGTCACCGAGCTCTCTTGCCCCTCACCAGCACGACTAACTTTGCCTGACCAGCCTCAGAGATCTGACAGATATCCGTCTGTTTCAAAAGTGGAACATTACACACTGCCTTCATGCTCCACACGTGAGTATGTTTTTCAGCCCTCTGTGAAAACTTCTAAGATGCTCATTACCTGCAATATTGGAATAAATTCAGACACGGTTCCCTAGGCGCAGCCATTTACGATAATGTCACTTGCCCTCAGTTACGCCAGACTGGCTCAATACATCTGAAAAATAATTGTCTTCATATCAGGTATTTGCTGCCATTTACCAACCAGTTATAGGAGCTGAAGAATACAATGAAATCTTCAAAGCAGTTTTAATCAAATAGCTGCCAGAAAATGCCCAAAACAGAAATCTTTGTTACTTTTATAAACCATTTGTAATTACTGTATGAATAAACTGCATATTTGAATTTTCAGCAACGCAACAGTTTTCCCCAGGAAATCACAGTTAAAAGCTGAAGTGAATGTTCTTTTAGAAAGTGCACTTTGTTTATAGAAATAGTCTTAGCAGTTAGTGTCTGGCAAAGCTTCAAACTCAGAATTACATTACGTTGGTAATTTTAACTTTATCATCTTAAATAGATCCAGTTTGGATGTATGAATACAAGTAGGACAGCCCTCAAATAACTGCCTTTAAGCAGGCTTTATGCTATCCCATGAAGCTTTGTAATTCCTTCTGTTATTATTAATAGCTGTTAAGTGCTGACAGCATGCTTGGCACTGAATGAAACGCAGGAGCAGACATGGTTCTTGTTAAGGGTGGCCCTCGGGAGGCCATTTACTGTGTGTAACAACAACAACTTTATTGGAGTAGTAACCCACTGACACAGCTGCAGCTCGGGTATCAGGAGATGTCGCTGTTTAGACGAAATAGTGATGTGCACATTCATGCAGATGTGACTCCCTTATGCATTAATTTTGTCACAGCTAATAAGGCTGTCAGCTGAGTGGACAAGATTTTCTGAGGTAGCCCAAGAAAAGCTGTGGCCCATAGTGTCATTTTTGCAGGGTTTTCTCCCTCAGCAGTGGGAGTACAGACCACTGGGACAGGCCAAGGACTTAGGAGCATCACAGGTGCTGGACACACTGGGATGGAAGGAGGACCTCAAAGGGCAAACCTCTGCTGCTAGACGTTATGGCAGGTTCAGCCACAGGATTAAAGGAAAAGGCAGAAAAGGACAGGCAAGAATTTCAAGCAGAGAAGCCTTGAAACTGTCTTATGTGGATGGCTTCCTTTTGAGCCAGGAGCTAAGGAAGTGTTGAAAAAAGATTTGAAGGGGCTGAGGGGATGGTGTGGGAGGCAGCTGCAGACCCTGAACCCAAGACACCTGGAGGGAGCTGAGCTGGTGCTCCAGAGTGGAAGACGGAGTCTCTGTTCTTCTGCTGCAGGGAGAGCTGGCATGCCCACTGGACACCATCTGCTACAGTCATAGGCATCATACGGAGGTGATGCCCAATTCCTGACCTTCAAGGTCCTATCAGATGTCATTGCCCAGTTTTAGCCTAACCAAGGTCAGCACTCTGCTGCATCACCAGCTGTGGAGGGTAGGAGAGAAGAGAGGGAGTGACACCAAAACTCTGCTGACAAGTTCACACTTCGAGATGTGTGTGACTCAGGAGCTTTTCAGGGCACATTTACCCCCCCCCCCCCCACCCCTCACCCAGGGGGCCGGGCGACGCCC
>NW_009611761.1:6781-13633 GCF_000690535.1 Cariama cristata
GAGGAAAAGGCGACTAGCTCCTTCAGTGAGTGGTGCTCACATCCACCAGTGGGTCTGACCTGACCCAGGCCACAAAGGTAGGGGTGGCCACTCTCTGCTGTCTTCTCCTTTGGATCTGCCCTCATGCTTCATCCCTGTGTCCAAGTACAACTCTTGATATTGCAGGTGGAGTCATGTTTGCTTCTGTTTCTCCAGGGCTCTACTCTGCTACTCCAGCCATGGCCATAACCAACCTTATGTTAGACAAGTCTTGCTGGGGGCTCCTAGCTTGCAAGCACGAGGGCTAAAGCTCCACAGAACTAAGTGCTGCACCATGTGGGAGGTAAGTTATCCCTGGGCGTACAGTTGCTGGTCGGTGATAATGGCAGGAGAAAGTAGATCCAAACAGGTCAAATAGTTCTCTTGAAGCTGTTTATCTTCGTTTCATTGTAATTGCCTGCCTGGCTTGTTTCCTGCTGCATAAAACCTCCCCTCGCCCTTCAGCATCACCTACTCTCGAACCTATTCTAGCAAGCTTCTTCCGCTCTTTGCTGTCTGCCTTCGAACACTAATTTTAGATGCATCTGCTTTTTGAGTACCTTTGCCCAAAAGCAACCAGATTGTCAGAAAATGCTTAATAACACTGTGAAAACCACACAGCTTTAAGATGTTACAGCTGGGTACTCAAAAATTATTAATTCAGAAATTATTAGTCACCTGTGGCCATTTAGGCTATAAATATATGAATGAAATGGATTTTTCAACTTCGTAGGGTAGCCTTGCTTTCCATACTCCTGTATGCAGCATTCCCAGTGTTGTTAATCTCTGATTTTCTGTAAACCCATTGATTCTGCCTGGTGTATTAACACTTGAGTTTGCAAAGGCTGTTCTCTGCATGGTATCTAGAAGAGTTATACCCATTTGATCATGATGTATTTTTAAAAGGAGCATTGGAGGGGGTGGCGTGGGGGGGAGGTCTGCAGGAACTGCATCATGACTGTGCAGAATGAGCTAATTTCACTATCATTCCTCTACTGAGAACGTGCTCTTATACCACACACAAGAGCAAGACTGTGACAGCATTATTTGCAGACAAGCACCGTGGGGTAGATGTTTTCCAAGGCACTGAAGGGATCTGAGATGCTAGGCATCCTGCCCAGATTTCTGGGATCTACTGCACTGCTGTGGCTGCAATACAAGAGGCAGAAGTACCAGCGAGGCTCGAGCTGGTTGCCTCAGGTACTGGTAATCATGTGGCAGGGTCAGCATGGAGGGCTGAACAAACTGTTTGAAAAGCTGGGTAAATATTCAAACAGTTCACCCATGATGCTACAGCTGGACTACTAAGAATGTCAAAGCTGATTTTCAGCTGTGCTGCATCATGTTGCAGTGGCTGTGGAGCAGACCTCCTCCCCCCTCCTTGCACCACTGTGCTGCTGATATAATTTTAGTCTAAGAAAAGATACAAGATACAACACGCCAGCCAATCCAGAACTGGCTCATTTTCTAGAAGATCTGGATTGTGACAGCAGAAATAATATACCTGTTACCAGACAGTGCATAGAAAGCTCTTCACTGAAAAGACTGCTGTCTACATTAAGAACAATATTTATATATTCTTGGTTTCTCCTTTCTTTCAAAGAAAAACCTAAATTATAAGACTTGGGGATAGAGAAGATGTCTCCCTCACACTCAGTTTACTACTGCTTACTGAAATTCACATCATCTTGTTCTTTAAGCTCAAGGCCATTCCCAGTCTCCCTCCTCAAGAACGCATCCACTTGACATGTCTCCTGTCACTGCTCCTTGTTTCCTTCTGCACTTCAGCACAGACTATGCTTGATTTAATTGTGTTTTAAACACTAACTCCTCCGTCATCACACTAAGAAGGGCAACCTTGTGCCTCTACCATAGAAGCAGCGTCTTTATTTTGCTGTTGTATTAGTAAACTAACCAGCATTTCACTTCACCAGTATTATTGCAGGTAAGATGGTCATAAAGGCATTTCCAGGCAGACTTTGAGAAGAATTAAATGTAGAGTTGTAAAGCATCCTAATTAAGACACAAGATAGGCCTGGCAATCCTTGTGGTACTTAATATGTCATCTTCTTCCTATCTCTTAAACCCAATACTTTGCAAACCACCACTATATTGGAGCATTATATCTGCTATAACTTATGTCAGCTTGGATCACACCCCCCTTTTTCTTAAACAATGTTTGGCAGCCAACTGAGTGTGGAAACTAGACTGTTTTACATTAGTCAGCAGTACATTTAAATCATTCTTACGAAATGATTTACTGTGGATTACACATTCTTATATGGCATTTTAAGTTAATGATTAGGCAAAGTAATATATCACTAAAATGATTGGGTGCATATGTATTTTGCTTCGATGATTCTAAATTTCTCTTTGGTTTGGAAGACTTCCCTACACTACACTTATTTTCCCCATTTGAAGAAAAGAAAATATTTTTAAGAGAAAAGAGTAGAAGACCCCAACATTTCTCCCAGTCTTCTCCAACTATTTCTTAAGTCAAGAGGATTTTCCTTCCTGCAGAAGGGTCAGGTCATGAGGAGACACTGGTAAGTAGGTTAGTACTCTCCAGACAGATATTGGCAGGTGTCAGTATTGCACAGCATTTCCACACTTTACTGCATCCCCATGACAGGAGGAAAAGCTGGAGGGAAAAGGATTAAGACTTTATATCAAATAAAATAGTGAGTTAATAGTCTGGAAAGATAAAATGTTATGGCAGAATATGTAAAGTGGAGTATTTCACAGGAAAAAAACACAAACTGTACTCATTCTCCATGCACAGACACTTCTGCAGACTTCTGAAAATTCTAAGTGTCCTATGACAGTGGAAAAAAGGGTTTTGCTGACTCTGTCTAGCAAGTGGACTTTGAAACCCAAGTGAAAAAAAGGTAAAGCACACTAATAAAACATGAGCTGTTGCACCAGATGCTCACAGGTGACTGGAATCCTTAAAAAGAAACAGTGACATAAAATAAATTATTTGTTTATTTTATTGCTGTGGGCCAGGATCCTGCAAGCTCTGAAAGATAACAAGCAACTTTGCATTTACAGCATAAATGAAACAAGGAAGACAATTATCTCTACCTCAGAGGCAATAAAAATAAAGGAAACCATTCATCAGTGCGAAGTTACCTGTGTGTAACTGCACGCAAATCAGGACTTCTGACCCTAATCCTGTAGCCTGTTGTATGCAAATAGCTGCACAGTTGATTTCACTGGAACTGTGTGTGGCTTCAATGATCCATTCATGTCAGCCCCATGCTTGGCATAGCAAAAATCGCCAAGATATGCATTGCATACTCATTTTGGCACCAATCACGTCTTTCATCTGCAGTTTCAGATGGCTGACAAATAACAGACAGGATTACTGCAGCATTTATTAATGCCCTTAGGTCTTACTCAAAACATATAGCAAATTAAAAAAAATAAATGCCAGAAATGAAGGAGTGATCTGATACTTGTTACTAGTTTCTGTTTGGACTTCCATATCCCCTCACCAGGTTTCCAACACATTCTGTAACAGATTGGAGTCTGTACACTCCTCAGAGAAGTCCAGCCCAGGTCATACCACAGGGGGTACGCTATTACCACCGTCATGACTTTTCACTAGAAATTTTTAAAGAAAGGCACCTCTGTCTCCCTGCACAAAACCCAGAGATGTTAGGTCTTCTTCCTCAGCCAATGCAAACACTCAAGAGATGACAAGAGGGGGAGGCATGTACTGGGACTAGATTTCAGATCATCAGACAAGGCCAATGCTTTGTGTTGGCCCTAGGACAAAACTGAGAACTACCACCAATCGTAAGTCATAGGCACAATGTTGTCTGATGGAGAAGTCAATTGAAATGGAAGATGTTCAGGAGGAGTGTCCAAAAAGAGGGTTCGAGAGAAATATAATCCTGAAGTGAACAAGGCAGGGATAACTAGAGCAATGTGAGCCTGCCTGGAAAAATAATCACAGATTCTCACCCCATAGAATCATAAGACTGCGATACAATAAGGGACAAAACCTGCCACAAACGAAGGGTGACACCAGTCAGTCTGGACTGAAATCTAGAATTCAGCCTGAAGCGCCCAGGTTTCCTATACAGTGCATACACCCCTAAGAAGAGGGCCCAAGCAGTTATGAGATAGAGCATGGAGCTGTACAGAATGGGCTAATGAAGAATGCTAGGAACAGGAGAGCACATGAAATCCCATCTGACCTTTGGCAGTTTAAGCATCTGACGGATATCTCTGTAGGAAGTTATTTTCACCTACATGAGTAATATGGCTCAGTACCCCCTTTGGATCATATGGTCCACCCAGAACATGGAGTCTATCTCAGGTCAAGGAAATGTTACCATTGGCTATATAGTCAAAAAAAAAAAAAAAAAAAAAAGGTGGATTACAGTATTTCCTTTGCAAGTGGGAAGGATGGCTTCATTTTCTGTCTTAGCCCAGTGGCTGGTGGCTCAACCTTGCATCTGTCCTATCCCTAAAAGCATACATGTTCCTCATTCCTCTTGTAGCTGTATAGAGTGAAGAATTTAGGCTAACACAGTGAGTGAGCATGTCTCTAGCCTCATAACCAGCATCACTTGGAAGGTATGTAAGTTCTGGGGCTTTGAGTGCTTTTCTGAGGAATGAAAAATAAAAGCATTAGATTAAAAGTGTTAACAGACCAGGAAGCAGGTACCAGAAGCATAAATGAATGCCTGAAAACCAAGGATCCAGAACTATACTCCATCACACTGAGTTTCGGATTAATTTCTACAATACAGCTCAGCTTAAGAAGGGTGGCAGCTTAGATACTGTCATGACAAGAGGGAAACATAGATTTCATATAAGATTTTTCAGGCTGTAAGGCTGAGGAGGACATTGAACCCGGGTGTCTCACTTCTGTCTCAGTGTTGTACATACAACAGGCTCCATCATTTACTCGTGTCTTTCAAGCTGGCATCTGGCAGCATATTTCATCCAAAATAAATTAGGTCCAAAGTCAGATCTTCCTGATGTCTCCTAGATGAACTTAAAAGTCACCTGCTCAGACAGGTCACGTAGGGAGGGGCTGGTTAGGGAGAAAACTGGCAAAAAAGTAATATTTCAGGCTGCAACTGGTATCTTGGGATCCACACTGCATTCACCAGCCCTTGGGGAGGGAAGGAGGAAAGAGAAAGACTGGGTATTAACCTTTAGCAAAATTGTATGATGGTGCCCATAAAGATGGCAAGTCCTCCTATATGGCCAGCAAAGACCAGTATTGACTGGGACACCGAGGTTTCTGGATTTTGAACAGACTTAAATACAAGTGATGGTCTTAGGGTTCAGAGTAAAATGATTCAGGGTAGAGACTGTAAATATAAATATCCAAAGAGTTACACAGCAGCCTAGTTGGGATTTTGTGCAACCCAGTGAGCATTCAGTTCTTTCTCAGCCCTCTCTAAATACCTATATATTTCATTGCATCCTATCCCAGGAGACTGCGTAAATTGTCTGATGTTACACAACAGGATAGTGATGACAAGACAGCTCTAAGCATTAGACTGCATTGCTTCTGCTTTCAAAAAGGTGAAGTGTAGTACACAAGAGTTTTCTATGCACTACTCTGTGAGCTAGAAGAAAGGCAATCTTTGCTAAACGGTCTCCTTATAAAGACCCAAGACACAATCCTGATGGAATTTATTTTTTCTTCCAGCTAAGACAGCAGGATTGAGCCTTGAAGTATCTTTGTTAAACTAGTTAATAGATTATTGTCCAAAGTAAACATATTTCAGTAAGTGCAAGACTGTTTTTTTCCTCCCTCTTTCCATCTTTTGTTCAACTTCAACTCAGCTATTTATGATTCATTTCATGAGACACTAGGTTTTCTCTGCAAGCACTAAAAAGGGCCAGAGCTATCAAACAGTTTTAGTGACTAGTGCCAATAAGGAACTGTTTTCCTCCGTGCTATAAAACAGGCACTGTCAATAGACTACAACCGGCAATAAACTATTAAAAAAGGAATTTATGATGGCTACTTATTATCCTCCTGAAATAATGTTGTTACAAGGCTGCCCTTTCCAGTCCTCCACACGTATCACATGGCAGATGTCTAACAAAGGGGAAGGCCCAGATCCACAGACACTGTGGGCTGCAGACAGCCCAGGGATTGCCCCGTGTTATGTGGGCACACACTGCACCTTGGGTTTCAAAGCAGCAGAGCAATTGTCCCACATTGGACTTAGGCTTGTTTACACGAGCACTTGGTTTAAGGTGGGATCTTAACTAAATTATGTATAGAATACGTTGAATCGTTTTAATAGCTAAATATCTAATTATGTAGGAATGCCTATTATTGTTTAGCAAGGGATTGGGGAACCACAGGGATAAAATAAGAAACGGCACAAGCCTCAAATAGAATCAGATCTGCCTCCTTTTTTAGATTTAAAAAAAAAGTCCCCGTTCTAGTTCTTGTCCCTTCCTCTCCAACCCCATAACAGGCTTTCTTTGCTGAAGTGTCTGCCTCTGTTACATTGACATTGGACTGTGATATGGATCTGTAATTGCTGTAAATTGTGGTATACCACTGGCATCAATAGAGCTATCCTATCTTACTCCAATTAATGAACTGTTGCCTTCAATAAATATTTTAGAAAGAAGGGAGAAACGATACAGCTCAAACCGCAGCGTCGTTTGAATTGTCTTCTTTTGATCTGGACCTCCATCCCGTGTGCTTCTTGAATTCCCAGTATGTCAGAGTGGAGACACGCAGGCTGCGGTCAAGGCTGAACGCACCGCCCTGGGGGGATGTCTCCCGGTGACGAGCGTCTTTCAGGAGCGACAGAGAATGTCCTAAAGGTGTGTAGGGACAAG
>NW_009611761.1:13657-14543 GCF_000690535.1 Cariama cristata
AGGGGGGTGGTTTGAAGAGCCAAAGGGAAAAGAAGCTTTTGGGTCTAGAGAAGGGAAATCTAAGCTAGGCTGAGAAAAAGAGCGAAAAATGAGGTGTGGAGAAATGGGATGGAAGGGGATAGTCACGGATAAAAAACAAAACACAATTGCAGCGTCGAGATTTCTGAATGTCCTGATCACTCGCGGTAGTGTTATCAAAGGGGGTTCTCCTCTACCCCACGTCGCTGCAAACAAGGAGTAGTTGCTTGATATTCTGTTCCCCAGACAGTTCATCCAGGGGAAAGAAGAACGATGTTTTATAATAGCAGTTATTAGCCCTAGAACACAACAATTATTCTCAGCAAGGGACTATTCCAGAGTTTTTAAACCCAGTTTTGTTAATTTTATGAACTCCAAACAAAGAACGTACACCACAGAAAATCGCGAAACGGCTTACATAGAGACCTCAGAAGACAGCCAACCATTTCACTACACAGAAATTTATACGAATAGCTTCTCTGTGCTAAGAGCACTGGTGAGCATGAGTTAAACTGCTGCTGAGGTTATAACGCTGGGTTTACAATGTGTTCGGTTATTATTTCTCAGCGAAGGAGACAGCCCTGCCTCTGATTGTTTCTTGCTGGCTTCTTGACTTAACAACTCAGCTGTGTCAAGACCGCATCTCTACAGCGAGAGGAGCAACAATTAAAATACCAAGACCGTATGAGAAGCCATACATCCCGCAGAACCGCTGAAATTAGAAGTTGCTCACTTCCATCTCCGAGTGCCTGTTTACATTGTTGCTTCTCAGTAAGTTTAATAATAATAATGCCATGTTTTATTTCCACAGCACCTTCCGCCCCTGCGACGGTCCCACGGCCGGCAAGCACCCACCCCGCGGGCCGGG
>NW_009611762.1:0-359 GCF_000690535.1 Cariama cristata
CCTGTGTTTGGCCCTGCATCCCCCTAAACCAGCCATGGTCAGGACAGCGGGGACCTCCTGGGGTGGCAGTGACACCCCCATGACAGGACCCCTTTGCAGCTGTGCTACCCCAGCCCCTTCCCACGACACCTCTGTCACCACCATCACCTGGAGAGCCCACAGGCAGCAGAGACCCCACCCCAAAGTTCTCCAGTCCCTCCCAGTAACTCGGCCAAATCACAACAACTTGCAATGGCCCAAGATCATCCCAGTCCTCAGCTCAGCACATCCCCTTAGCTCTTGCAAGGCTCAGGACCCCGCACAGGCCAGATCACGATTCGGGGGCTGCCCTGGGAGGGAGGGGGACGCGCCACGGTGCT
>NW_009611762.1:390-932 GCF_000690535.1 Cariama cristata
GGGGCCACAGACCTGTGTGAGTGCGAGCGTGCCGCTGCAGCTCGTCGCTGCGTGTGAAGCGCTTCCCGCAGAAGACCCAGTTGCAGACGAAAGGGCGCTCGCCCGTGTGCAAGCGCACGTGAGCGCGCAGGAGCGAGGTCTTGCGGAAGGTCCTCCCGCACTCGGGGATGTGGCAGATGTGCTTCTTCTTCCCTGGGTCCCCTGGCCTGGTGAGGAAAGCCACCATTAGCCTTGGGAGACGGGTGGCAGTCCTGCAGGGCTGCCCTTCTCCCGCTCCGTGCTCACCTCTTCTCCCCGTCCTTGCAGTTGGGGCAGGTACACGCCATCCGTCGCCTCTTCTCCCCCGGCTGAATCTCTCCGGACAGCGCTTGCTCCATCTGGAGCTGGATCTGGGTCGGGTTCAGGCCGCTGATGGTCAGGTTGTTGCCAGACACGTTCTGCACAGTCAGCTGCTGCTGGCCTGGGGAGGAAAAGGGGGAGTCAGGCTCTGCCTCTCCGATCCCCGGGGGCCACGCTGCGCCCATACGCCGGTGCCCAACGTG
>NW_009611762.1:1027-1239 GCF_000690535.1 Cariama cristata
TCGCCCCCCAGCCCCGCATGCAGCACCGCCATGGCCCCCCGGCCCTGCCACGTGCTGGTCCCCAAGCGGGGCCGGTAAGTCCCTTTTTTCTGAATATACTGTGCGGTTTTTCAAAGTTTTTGGTTTGACCCTTCGGGGTGGGGAAATGACCAAAGAGGAAACAAAAAAGAAACTTTGAAAAAACGTGCAATATATTGACCAAAAAACGGGAC
>NW_009611763.1:0-6106 GCF_000690535.1 Cariama cristata
GCCCCAGTGCTGCGTCCCCGACGGTCTCCCTGGCCCCAGGCCAGCTGGGGACCCTTGTCACGGTGGGAGAAAGGGCAAGCTGAGCCAGGTGATGGCCCAGGCAGCTCCTTCTCCAGTGCTGCCAAGCCCCTGCGATGCTCAGACCCTATCCTGGCTCAGGGTGTTTGGGGGAGGCTCAGGACAGTCCCTGACCCAGCCCCAGTTGCCCAGAGCCAGTGGGTGCCCCAGGTCCCGTGGATGCAGGAGCAACTCTTGGGCCACTTGGGTGGAAAATCCAAAACCCCCAGGTCCCTTTTTCCCTCTCCGGCCGCCTTGGGTACTATCTGGGACAAGGTGGGATGTAGGGGAGAGCGGGCCAGGCAGGGAGGGGTTGGGGGGCTGCAGTGCCCCTGGGCTGAGCCTGCTCCCTGCTGTCACTCCCTCTCCCACCACTCGGCCAGTATGGCTGGAGCAGCGCAGGGGGAAAACGCAGCATTTTTGGCGGGGAGGGGGGAAATTGTATTAAAATGTCATCACTTCACATGCCGAAACTGCTGGTCTCAGGGTGGCGTTTTTAGGTGGACATGAGTGTTTTCCAGCCCCACCATCCCCTTGCTCTACGGAGGTGCTGAGCTCTGGGGCCGCGCAGTGCCCAGGCCAGGTCAGTGGCAGAGTCCCCTGGGGCAGGCAATGCCCGAACGGAGGAGCTGCTGCCAAATCTTGAGAAGAGCCAGGACCCAGGGCCTGTGCCCAGGGGCTGTGTGCCAGCATGGCCCTGCCGGTGATGCCGCTGGAGGTGGCTGCACCTGGGGCATTTCTGCATCCTCTGCAGTCCCCAAGGTCCAAGCATTGCTGGGGCTGCAGATCCACCGCTGCTCAGCCTGTTAGCTGCCCAGAGAGCTAGCTGCCCAGGCACCAAGGGAGCCTTCCTCCTACATGCTCCAGGGGGGAACTCTCATCCTCCTCTCCAGCCGAGGAGGATTTGGTTCACAGCTATGTGGCAGGCAGAGGCCTGACTTAACTCCTTGTTACCCTGGACCCTCGCAGCCCTCCTCCCACAGGCGCACCTTTCTAATGCAGCTCTTGGAGGGGAAATTTCTCCCAGCCTTTTGCTCTTGGCCAGGACCAGTCTCAGGTACTCTCTGCTGCCCATCTCCAGTTCAGGGAAAAACTGCCTGGCTGGATCATTTTGGGGTGGCTGGTGTGGCCATTTCTAGCTGGCAAGGAAGCATATAAGCCCCTCCAGGAAGAATCCCGGTCCCCTGAGAGGAGGTAGGAACAAGGTGTGTTGGGAGAAACAAGGAGCTAGGAACAAGGACCCCAGGGGGTCCCAGCTCGCAGCATCATCCTGTGCTTGTGATAACAGGGTTGTAGCTCCAAGCAGGAGTGGGACCCACCTGGGCATGGACCTGGCGGAGTTATGAGGCAGCATGCAGCAGCACCAGCAGCATGCTCAAAGCTCCCTTTGTGTCTGGAGATCTCCAGCTAATTCCTCTCCATCAGAGCCACATGCCTGGCAATGTGGTGAGGCAACATCTCTCACATTGTTCCTTGAAATGATCATTATAGACTGATGGAAGAAGAGAAACTGGCAGGCTAAGATGCGTTCACAAAAATATCCCCTCCAAGGTCAGTTTAAATAAGTCTCCATCTTCGTTGGGAGCGCTGCGTGGGAGAGCTCATGTCAGCTCTGTGCCATGGCCAGTGCAGAGGTGGGCTTTGCTGCTCCTCTCCTGCCACATCATCTTGTCCCCTGGCAAAGTGTCACGACCCCAGCTGTGCTCCTGGGCACCTCCTCACTCACGCCATGCCAGCCCACGGCTCAGGACAGTGTTGTGTCCCCCAAGCACCCCAGGCCATGAGTCTGTGCCAGGCAGGGTACAGATGTTTGCCCAGCGACTCAAGTTGGGGCTGACGATTGAACCCTGGAGAGTCTCTCCCTGCTTTCCCCCTCCAGCGCCGGCACGGAGCCCGGCTGCTGTGCAGGAGACCCGTCGCCTGCTGCGCCCTGTCCCCACCGCAGCCCTGGTGCTGGGACATGCGTGGCCTTGAACGCCATGCCAGGGGACATGGCAGGCAGGGGCTTTGCTGGCAGAGGGATGGGTAAAACGTGGGCACATGGCACTCGAGCTGTGGCAGGTGAGTGGGGAAACCACCGGGATCACAACGGAAGAAGGAAGGAGTCCTGGGGTCAGCATGCTGACTTGGCACTGGAGCGGATGCAACGCGGGCACAGCCGCTTCCCCTGGCAGCTGGCAATCCCCACGGAGTGCCAAAATGTGCCTGCAGACCCCTGGTGCCAGCAGGCAGCTAACCTGCCTCCTCTGCCCCGCAGGCTGGTCTCAGGGCGGGAGGAGATTAAAGCTGCTTCCCGAAGCTCACCCCAGCGCATGTCACCCTCTGATTTCCTGGACAAGCTTATGGGACGAACGTCAGGGTATGACGCCCGGATTCGACCCAACTTCAAAGGTAAAGGGAGGACGTGAGGCGCCCAAACGTGGCAGCGACCCATGCTTATGGCTGCCTAAAACCAGGGAATGGGCAGGTATGGGGTCAGGACCCTGACTCACGTCCCTCTGTCCCAACACCCTCCCCAGAACCCCGGCTGCTCCCGTGATCACAACCCCCCTGCGTGTGCCTGCTTTGCCTGACTGCGTGGGTGTCACTTGCAGGGTGTGCTGGGGCTCACCCCAACACACAACAGGGGTGACCCCAGCGGGCAGGGGGATGCTCGTGTGCATTCATCCGTGCAGCACGTGCAGGAGGCGGTGTCCCCACGTGTGCCTGTGTGGTGCACGTGTCTCCTTGGCCAGCGGCGAGAGGAGGCTTCACGCTGTTTTCCAGGTCCGCCTGTCAACGTGACGTGCAACATCTTCATCAACAGCTTCGGCTCTGTCACCGAGACCACCATGGTGAGGGTTTCACCAGCATGATGGGCTCCTCTCCGAGTGCCTCGGGGCTGGTGGTGGCTCTGCTGGGGACCCTGCAGGTCCTGGTGCCCAAGCCTGTGGTCGTGCTTATGGGGCTCCTGTGAGCCCTTCTCTGGAGCTGGCCCTGGCACCACGGTGGGGACATGCAGATCCATAGCAAATGGCTGTGGCTTTTCTGGGGTCGATTAACCAGAGCTTGGCTATGTGGGCCACATCCCCTGTGCCTGAGCTGGGAGAAACACCCCAAAGGGTCAGAGCCAGGCAGCCAGTGGTAGCTCCCCGCTGTTCGCAGGCTCAGTGGGTGCCATACAACGCAAGTGAGCTCTGCGTCCCTGCCATCCCCAGCCTCCTTGGGTGCATGAGAAACTCCTCTGAGGAAGCCCCAGGGCTAAAAACTCCCTATTTGTGCTGCTGCAAAGCCTTAATACCATCAACCATCACATCAACCCCTCCACAGGGCCACAGAGGCCTGTGAGGAACACTGTAGGCGGCAGCTACTGTGCCTCCTCCTCCTTCTCCTCCTTTCAGCTGCTGTGGCTTTGGCTTTTTAATTTCCCCTGGCTGGCTGCCCCTGCCCCGTGTGTGGTTAGTGGCAGGCAGGCAGCACCAGCAGAGCTGAGCCTCGACCAAGAGACCCCCCTTCCTCCTCCTCCTCAATCTCTTCTTCCTCCTCCATCTCTTCCTTCTCCTCCTCCCTGGGCACCGTAGGGTGCTCCTGGCTGACGCAGTGCCCTCTGCCCCAGGATTACCGGGTGAACGTCTTCCTGCGGCAGCAGTGGAACGACCCCCGCCTGGCTTACCACGAGTACCCCGATGACTCCCTCGACCTCGATCCCTCCATGCTCGACTCCATCTGGAAGCCAGACTTGTTCTTTGCCAACGAGAAAGGGGCCAATTTCCACGAGGTCACCACCGACAACAAGCTGCTGCGCATCTTCAAGAACGGCAACGTGCTCTATAGCATTAGGTAGAACCCCTCTCCTCTGGTGCAGTGCCTGAGCGGGGAGGCGAAGCTGTCTTCTTGCATCCCGTAGGGCAGCTTTTCCTCTTTGACTGCCCCAGCCCCCAGCAACCCGCTCCTTTCTTCTGCCTCCTCCAGGCTGACGCTGATCCTGTCCTGCCCCATGGACCTCAAGAACTTCCCCATGGACATCCAGACGTGCACCATGCAGCTGGAGAGCTGTGAGTACCTAGCGGGGTTCAAGCTGTGATTCATCCTCCCCATTCCATCCTATCTCATCCCACCTCATCCGATCCCATCCCATCCCATC
This sequence comes from Cariama cristata, assembly GCF_000690535.1. Lineage (NCBI taxonomy): Eukaryota > Metazoa > Chordata > Aves > Cariamiformes > Cariamidae > Cariama > Cariama cristata. Next base: position 4,181 of record NW_009611763.1, read on the forward strand.
CTATCCCAAAGGCTGGCATCTCCCAGCTTCTGAGGGAGGTGAGCAGGAAAGAGCGGGTCGTTCAGGGTGGGGATGAACTGAGTGCGTGTCCCCCCTCATCCCATGGCTCCCTCCATCCCCTCCAGTTGGCTACACCATGAACGACCTCATCTTCGAGTGGCTGGAGGAGCAGGAGGCTGTGCAGGTGGCAGAGGGCTTGACGCTCCCGCAGTTCATCCTCAGGGATGAGAAGGACCTGGGTTATTGCACCAAGTACTACAACACAGGTGAGCACCCCAGGGACCTGCTGCCACCCGCTTGCCATGGCCCAGGGGTCCCTCTTGCCCACTGGGGCTGTCTTTCCCTGCAGGCAAGTTCACCTGCATTGAGGTGAAGTTCCACCTGGAGAGGCAGATGGGTTACTACCTAATCCAGATGTACATCCCCAGCCTGCTCATTGTCATCCTCTCCTGGGTCTCCTTCTGGATCAACATGGATGCAGCGCCAGCCCGGGTGGGCTTGGGCATCACCACAGTGCTCACCATGACCACGCAGAGCGCTGGCTCCCGTGCCTCCCTGCCAAAGGTCAGTGCTGGCTCCGTGCCACAGCCTGCCCGGGATACCTACTGCTGTCCCCAGCGTCCCCGGCGCAGGGGCAGCCTTCCCTTGGGAATGGCTGGCTCTGCAGCCTTGCTGGCTGGGGAAGGGGCAACACAGGGCTGCTCGACCAGGTGAGCTCTGGCCCTTGTGTCCCAGATGAGAGGTCTCTTGTGCCCCTTGGCAGCAGGGCGAAGCTGGCATTGGGGGGGTCGAGCCAAGTGGGGGGCAGTGGGTCCCTGATCCCCCTCTTGCCCTCATAGGTCTCCTACGTGAAGGCCATTGACATCTGGATGGCTGTGTGCCTGCTCTTCGTCTTTGCCGCCTTGTTGGAGTACGCAGCCGTCAACTTCGTCTCCCGCCAGCACAAGGAGTTCATGCGCCTGCGTCGGCGCCAGCGTCGGCAGAGGATGGTGAGTCCCTCCCACTACCGCTGTCACAATGCCTGCCCGTCCTCAGCCGCTGAAGGGACACCCTGAGGCTGCAGGGCCAATTTCTCAGCAGCCACTGCGGCAGGGCTCGGCACTGGGCTGTGTCCCACTGCCTAGGGATTGCAGTTGGCCCCGCCGGCACATCAGGGACCCACGGGCATCGCAGTCCTTCTGCCTGCCTGAGCAGCACCGTGCACAGCACCCATGGGTGCCCCAGGCCCTGCCAGCACAAACATGCCCAGGGTGTTGTCCTCCTCCTGCTGGGACATCCTCGGGCTCTGCTTCCTCTAAAAAAGCAGAAAAATAAACAGCAAAGATGAGGGAAATGGCCTTTCCCCTTACCTGCAGCCCCAACCCAGGTTTCTCACTGTGCTGCAGTGGTGACGGGCTCACTGCTGTGTCATGGTGGTGAAGCACCAAGGGGATCTGGTGGCACCCAGGGACAGGGTCTGGGCTGCAGATGGGAGCACAGCAGGGCATGGAGAGGCAGGGTCCCGTGCCTGCGGGACAGCCCTCCCCTCCATCAGCCCATCGGCACAGGCATCAGGCCTGTGAGATGCTCGGGGAAGGCACGTGGCTGCCCCACTCTCATTTTCTTATCATAAGCACACTGCGAGGCACCAGACCACCACGGAAAACATGAGTACGTGTACACACCGCACAGTGCCCTGCGCAGCCAAATCCCTTCGGCACATGCTGAAGATGGATCCTGGTGCCCAGGTACTGCTGGGGGGGCTTTTCCTCCCCACATGGAGCCCTTGTCCCCCTGCCATCCCCATCCCGGCACCCAGAGCTGCTGTCCCTAGGGCCGGGGCAGAGCCATCGGTCACCCACTGTCCTGTTTCTGTTTGGTGTGCACTGTCGGATGCCAAAAGGGCCTGAGCAGCGGGACGGCCAGCCTGGAGTCCCTGGGGCAGCT
>NW_009611763.1:6228-6509 GCF_000690535.1 Cariama cristata
CCCCCCTCCCCAAAACAAGTCCCTCAGGAGCCGGCCCTGGGGGCCAGCAAAGGGCCCGTGGAAGAAGCAGGGCAGTGATTTGCACAGAGCATGTGCCCATAGGATGGAGCTGCTGATCCCAGGACTGAAAAGAGGTTTGAGAGAGGGATGGGAATGGAGTAGATTTCTCTGCACATACCTCTGCTCTTCGCCTCAGTTTCCCCTTCTATAAAGCAGGACCAGCACAGCCCCCTTTGCCAAGAGGTGGGTGATGCTGGAGCAGACCGATGGCCGCTCCTGGG
>NW_009611763.1:6592-12545 GCF_000690535.1 Cariama cristata
CTCACGGCTGCCTGCAGTAACTCCAGCAGGGGCAGTTGCTCAGGGCATCAGCTCAAGGCATGAGGAGGAATGATGGGGCAGGGCAGGTTCCCAGGCTGGTGGGGAGATGCTGGAGGACAACCGCAGCTCCAGGGAGGAGCTCAGGCCTGGTACATCCTTGCCTCCCCTCCCAGCCGGGCTGTCCCAAGCCTCCTTTCTGCCATCATCAGCCCTTGGATGCTGGGAAAGGCTTCCCGGCTCCCCCCAGCAACTGGAGCAGAGCCTCGCTCCCCACAGCTCCCACGCCAGTGCTGCCTGACATAGTCCAGCCCAGGTGTCACAGCCCGATGGCAAATCCCTCCCGCAGACCCTGCACAGCTGAGCCCAGGGAGGTCCCTGCCCCCAGCCTCAGCCCCCAGTAAGCACCCTGGGGATGCTCCAGCCCAGAGGGACCCAGCTGGGGGGACCAGCACTCCCAGTCTGCCATCTCTTCCCCCCAGTGCCCTGGCTGGGCCCACTGGGGGAAAAACTGCTGCTGCCCAGGGCACACAGGGCACCCCGGCTCCCCATCACCACATCCCCTGGGGCGGCTGCAAGCACTCAGCTTGGGGCAGGGGAATAAAACTCTGCTGCAAATGAGAACTACTGTCAGCAATTTGAGCCACTGCTGCTCTTCCCACTAAGAAATCTTGCTTAGCTGGCAGATTGCTGAGTTAAATAAAGATGCCAGGGTGCAAGCTCTCCACATGAGAGCCCCCTTGCCGGCTGAGCGCCTGTGCAGGCTGACCTCAGCGAGGAGGCTGCTGTCTGCGGTTTGGAGGGCAGTGCCGGTCAGAGATGGCGTTTGGGATCCGGCACCTGGGCTGTGTGCGGGCATGGTGCGAGGCGAGGGGCTGGCCTGCACCATGCCCTGGGAGAAGAGACCCACTGCACCCAGATAAGGCACCGGCAGGGCAGAGGGGTATGAGCCACAGAGACCAAATGAGTGGCCTGGGGGCTCAGTGAGAAGCCAGACATGCAGCCTGGGCTTGTATGTGCTGGTCCATCACCAAATCTTTGCACACACAACCCCATCTAAGGATAAAAGAGCAGGATGAGGCGAGTTGCTAACGGTGGGGAGGACCGTGGGCACCACTGCCTGGCACCCGAGGGGGCCACAAGGTGGTCCATGAATGATGGCAGTGGGCTGCAACGCGAGGGTGAGGGTAGGCACCCAGCTCTCACGGCACTTTTGCAAGCTTGATCATGGGCATGAAGCCCCACGGGCACACTGCCCTCCCTGCAGCCCCCCCACCAGCATGGTGGGAGACAGGGTTGGGCAAGGGCAGAGAGACCAGCAAGGAGTCCAGCGCTCTCAGCCGCCTTCCTCTGCTGCACCGGGCAGCCTCTGCCAAGCAGCCATGGGGAGAAATGGGGGTCTGGGCCCTTGGAGGGACTGGGAGGCCCTGTAAGCCCTGATGGTAGCCATGCTCCTGCATCCCTGCCCAGCTTTGCCACAGCAAGCTGCTTGCCCCCTCCTATTCACCGGCACAGACGGGCTTCCACCCCACAGCAAATACAGCTGCCACGGCAGTGCCTGCACCCCCAACCTTCCTGCACCCCTAAGCTCCCTGCACCACAATGTACCCTGCACCCCCATGTGCCCATCTCCCCTCCTCCCAGTTCACCCTCATCCTCCCCGGCTGCTGGAGAGCTGGGCTTCCCAAGCCCCTGAGAGGGGGCCGGGGGAATCAGTGTCAGGCTGCTAGGGTCGGGGTTGCCCTTTGATGTCCCCTAAAACACATGCCAGGTGACAAGGCGGTCAGTTAGTGCTCGCCCCCACACCCTGTGTGCACTGCTGCCTGCCTCTGCCCGCAGCCTGCCAGCCCTGTGCTTTTTCACGCACGCTTCGAGCTTTCTGAAAAAGCACCTAACCTTGCACCGGGCACTTCCATGACGGTATCGCCCGGCATGGTGGGGTGTAGAGGACATGCAGCCACAAGTGCCTGCTCGCCCTGCAGCATTGGTGTCCACAGGGTGCCCAGGCTGACAGCCTTTCCCTTTGCCAGGAGGAAGAGCTTGTCCGTGAGAGCCGTTTCTACTTGCGAGGCTATGGGCTGGGCCACTGCCTGCAGCCGAAGGACAGGGCTGGGGAGGGCCCTGGCATCTACAACCCACCCCCAGCCAGCGTCCTGCTGCGGGAAGGGGAGAGGCTCTGCAGGTGCTACATCGACCGGGCCAAGCGCATCGACACCATCTCCCGAGCAGTCTTCCCCTTCACCTTCCTGGTCTTCAATATCTTCTACTGGGTCATCTACAAAGTGCTGCGCTCAGAGGACATCCACTCGGTGCCCTGAGGCCCAGAAAAGCATGACTGCCTCTCGGTCTGACCCCCCCAGCGCACCTGGGTGCAACTTGCTCAGCCAGAACATTTCCCTCTGTCCTGGAGCAGCAGCACATCTGGGCTGGGCCTCGGAGCCTGGACCTGTGGCAGGCACCATGTCCCTTCGTATGCTGGGGACCCAAGGGGGAGGATCAGCAACCTCAGGTCCCCACAGTCAGGTGGAGAGAGGAACCCCTCCAGTTTCCTGCATGGTGTCACCTCTGGGTACCCAGGGATGCTGTGCTGCCGGGGGGAGCCCTGGGTACACAGGGATGCTGCACGGCCATGGCACAGGGAAGCCCCTGGTACTTTAGGATGCTGCACAGCTGGTGGCCAGGGAACACCACCTTCCAGCCAAACACCCTCCATCTCTCTCTGTACTTTCCATGTCAGGCTGCTGCTTCTCCAGGCTGCATCACTGAGCCATGGGCCACAAGCAGCAGTCCTCTCTTCTCCCCTGGCCTGGAACTCAGTCGCAGGAAAGAGCCGGCAGCACTCCTGCCTGCACCCCGACTGTGCGGGGTGCTGGCTATGGCCCCATAACCCCCAGCCCAGCAACAGATAGGGCCCCTCCAGACCCCAGCCAGCTCCAACGCACAGCAAAGCAGCGAGTTGGGGATGCTCCCCTCCCTGCGGGGCCCAGAGCTGCCCATGGTGCCCATGGCCACAGGCAGGACTGTGACATGGACGCTGGGCAGGACGCTCTGTTTCCTCCCAGGAAACGCCAGCCCTGGGGCAAGCAGCAGGCAAGCCCGGTCCTCCTGATGGTGAAGGCGCAGACGACCATTGGAGCTACAGATGGGAGCTACTTTGCACCAGAGAGCCAGCACTGCACTCCTTGCAGGGCAGGGCTCACAGCCCGTTTTCCGAGGGAGATTTTTCAGGATGAAAATAGTGGGGGCAGCTTCACCAATCCTTTTGGAGGAGCAGAATGAGCGGTGGCATCCCCAGACTGCTGCGTTCCCACGGCACCACAGTGCCAGCAGAGAGCTGGAGGTGAAAACCGCCCAGTTCCCCAGCTTTCTCCCCACGTCAGTGCCCAGGCACGGGGTCTCCTGAGCAGGTTCACCCCCCGCTGCTCCTCCACCAGAGAGGAGAGCATTCAAAACCTCAACAGGACAAGCTCAGCAAGGCTTCCAGCCCTCCAGACCTGGATATCCTCCGTGCTTAACAGGAAATAAAGGCAGTAGGTGACGTTTATGTAGGTCCTACAGAGAGAAATGTGTTGATGATCTCCTTTCCCCCTGCTCACAGCCAGCCCGGGGGTGCTCACAGCCTGGCGGGGTCCATCCTCCCATGACCCTGGGCACAGGAGAGGACCCAGGGTCTTGAGGCAGGGCAGGATGGAAACAGGATTTGCCCCTTTCCTTGGAGGCTGTGGTGCCACGATGGCACAGCGAGGACCCTGGTGACCTGCCCATCATGGTAGAAGGGACCCTGCAGGGCAGGGAGATGTGGGCAGGAGGCCAGCACTGCCTGTTGAAGCCAGACCCAGGCAGAAGCCCCTGCCACAGCCCTTGGCACCCCTGCTTGGGCAGGCATCACCCTCTCCCTCACACAACTCGCCAGGAGCAAAGCCCTGTGCCCCCTGCCCCCTACCCAGCCCCCCCAAACCGCGCAGAGCGCTCAGCTGCATGCATCCATTTCATAGACAGGGCAGTTGGAGGAGAACCAGCCCCAGGCCATGGCCGTGACCCACCAGGATGGGCAGAGCCAGCTCCATCCCACCGCCACCACCATGCATGCCTTCCCCATCGTGTGTCCAGGCCAGGCTTTTGAGACTTGCTTTTGGGGAGGTGCCATTTGGAGGTGGAGGAAGGGGTGCACCTCACCTCCTCAGCTCGCCCAGCACCCGGTCCCCAAGGCAGCACCGAACGGGGAGGTGCCAGTGCCTGGATAGCATTCGCAGGCGCTGGGTGGCCAAGCACCCTCTAGCAAGCGGTGGGTTTTTAAACAGCATTGATCTTCCTACGCAAATAAAGCCTTTCTGGGATTTTCAGTGCTGTGCTGGGGGTTTGTCTCTGCCAGGGATCCTGCGGTCAGCTCCAGCTCCCAGCAGGGTCCTCCGTGTGAGGGAGGGATGTGGGGACAAGGGCACAACAGCCCTGTTGGGACAGGAGCCCTGACCTGCAATTACACCCAGACATTGTTACCTCCATGGGTGGTTTTTCTGATGTAATTAGTGGTGCCTGTCGGGTTTTATCTCCTGCGTGGGAGATGCCAGCAGGGCTGGGCAGGAGCCCCATGCGAGCTCCCAGCCCCAAACTCCATCACTTTCCTACCCCCCTAGCTCTGTAGGGTGCTCCCCGTGGTCACCCCAGCTCCTTTCCACCGCAGCCAGGCTCGGCCAGGGGACAGGACCCAAGATGGGGCAGATGTGGGGCTGGGTGGGGCTCTGGCTCTGTGGTGGAGCTCAGACACCCGAACACGGGCGAGCATCCTAACAGACGAAACTCCCTGCGCGGCCCCTTCGCACCAGCTCGCTGGACGGGTGCCAGCCTTATAGAGCTGCCAGCTGTCCTGGGGGGCTTACGCCAGCCCTGCAGTGCCACCCGGGGCCGGCACTTTTGTCCCCAGCTGGCGCAGGGGCAGGCAGAGCCGGCAGCTGAGGGCCGAGCGCCCAAGCAAACATCAATCTCCCTCTGTCCTCTCGGCCAAGTTTCACAGACCAGCTCTGTTGGTACCTCGCAGCCCCATCGCCTGCCCGGCCCCGTTGGGGTGTCCTGCGGCAGGGAGGAGAGAAAGTGAGGTGCACCCACACTGGTTTGGTGCTGAGGTCGTTCTTTAGATGGGACAAACCAAACCTCCCCGAGGTCTTGCTCCTGCCCTCACCCTGAACCTAGAGAGGACACGGCCAAGGGGAAAGCCGGGAGCCATTTCACACCAGCGCAGTGCACATGGTTTCTTCACTCCCTGCTCTCCTTTCTCTCCCTTGTTGAATGTCAGGTCTGGGAACCTGTGTCTGTTTGGAGATAAACGCTGTGGTCAGCCCTAACCCACCTGGCTCTGGGAACCAGCACTTCCCAGAAAAATCAAAATGGTAAAAACCTAACACATCTTTCCTAAGCTAAAGCCCCCAGGTCCCACACACCACTCACGGCAAGGTGGGGGAGGCCTCCCTGCTGGCACCGCACTTGCAAAGGCATGAAGGGCGCGCTGCCCCACGGCCCCACAGACCCTCGTGTTTCAGGTGTCCCTGGGAGCAGTTTCGGGGTCAGGAGCAGCCCTCAGCCCCTGCCTCTGGTCCTCCCAGCAGCCCAGTTTGGACTGGGAGCTGCTAGGACCCCCACACAGCTGCAGGGCTGTCACTGCCCTCCAGCACACAGCTCCAGCAGGTCCCTCACATCTTGGGGACAACAGGAGCGCCCAGGCTGTGGGTGCTGAGCCCCAGACCCTCCTGCAGGTCGCAGCATGGCCGGGGGCCAGCTGAGGTGGCTCCATCCCCCTGCAAAGCCCACAGCCTTCACAAGGACTCAGGTTTCTATTTCCTGCCCAAGGCTCTGCATTGTGGGACACAGCCCAGCCATCACAAGGTGCAACGGTGGGCACAGGATCTACAGCCATGGCCAAGTTAATTGCTGCTTTAAATGGAAGTTACTGGAGCTGCACTGG
>NW_009611763.1:12596-15207 GCF_000690535.1 Cariama cristata
GCGATGACGTGGCGTGGGGCTGGGCAGCCACGGGCACACACAGGTTTGGTGCAGCATAGCCCCTCGCCAGCCCCAAGGGCTCCCTGGGGTGCCTGCGTGGGGCTGAGGAAACATGCCCTTGGGCAGGCATTGCAACGGCATGCCAGCCAGGCCCCTGCTCTGCCAACCACAGAGGGCCTGATCCTGCTGGAGCCAAGCTCTGCTGCTGCGCATGGTGGCATCGGGGTGCCAAACCTTCCCTTCCCCCCTCCCTCCCTCCCCAGCAGCTCCTGCCCGCACCCACGGCCTGAAGTTGCCTCAGGACAACACCAACCACCAGAGGTTTAGCAAACCACCGTCTGGATGGACTGATGCCCACAGGACAGCATATCCCATGCTGTTCAGGACACCAGGTTCCAAGCCAGGTGAGTTCAATGCAGTAAGAACAGATGACAGCCAGGGCTCTGAGCACTCAGTGCCTTTCACACATTGCCCCAGCATGGAGTTTTTTTATTTTATTTTTTTCTTTTCTTAAAACAGAAAATACCAAGCTCCAAAGTCAACCAGTCAATCCTGAGTGGGCCAGGGCTGCTTCTTATAGATGGGGAAACTGAGGCACAAGGAAAGCACCAGGAACTGAACTGGCAGCAAGCCCTGCTGGGATCCAAGCATGCCACAGGGCACTTGCAGGACCGCAGACCTGCTGCAGTAGGATCCTTCCACACAGAGAAGGTCCAGGTGCAGGGCGCTCAGGCAGCGTGGCTGTACCAGCACCCCAGCCCTCAGCACAGCTCTGCCAGTACTGCCTCCCAGACAGAGGAGCCCCAGGACCCAAGAGGCACTCTGGCGCCCAGCACGCCCCTGCCATCTAAGCTGCAGCATCACACCACAGCCCATCACCTCCACCTGCTCAGAGAGGCTTCACCAGTGCCCTGCTAAACCCCACGGCCACATCCACCCCCCCAGCATCGCTTCGGGACCAGCCTGCACCGCTCAGGGGAAGTCAGCCAGCACACGCGTGCCACAGGGCACCACACATTCTCGCCAGCCGAAGGGGTGTGGGTGTGCCAGGAACTCCCTGGGGCAGGCAGGACACCTGGGAAGGGGCAGTAAGGAGAGGCTGGAGCCCAGAGACAAGCAGAGATCAGCGATGCAGTGCTCCCAAGCCCTGGGAATGCAGGATAACTGCCCAGCTCCACGCTGTGGTTTTACACAAGAAAAAACAAAGCGATGAGGTTTTCCAGTCCCCAAAGTGCCTTGTTTTGTCCGACTTTGAGAAGCCTTTGCGCTTCAACCCCTCAAGGGGCAGGGGGAGGACCCTAGCACTGAAACAAGGAGCAATTATCAAACCACAGGCTCTGAAGAGCTTTTGTTCCCTGGATGCGCCAGAGCAGGGATCGGAGGACACCTAGCGAGATGCCTCAATGGCCCCACACACCAGGAGCACCCAGAGCCCAACGTCATGGCAGCCCTGGCCCTACATCCTGCCGTGGTGGGGCCCACAAGGAGAGCTCCAGCAGGGATGCAGGGGCTGGTCCAGCCCTGGGGGAGATGCACATGGGGGAAGAATCAGCTCCTCGTTTCCCATTTCCCACTGCTGCCTTGGCAATGACAGTCTCCATGCCTCCCTGACAGATCACACATGCTGCCAATGCTGATACCTCCAGCAAGGTGATGCCCAGCAGTTGCTCACAGCCGTGTGACTCCTGCAAAAAAAGGGATTAAATCTGAGGCTCATCTCAAGAGATGCTGACTAGGAGGCAGATATCCCTTACAGCTCTCTGGGTCCTGCTGACACCAGCACTCTCCATTCCCAGAAGTTCTTGTCTCAGCTCCCAGTCATGCTGATTTTACTGGTGCAAATGGGGCAATGCCCAGTGACTCTGACTTATTCTCATGGCTGAACTTGTTTGGAGACCACAATCTTTGAGTGCAAAGATCTGGATGGGCACAGGCACCCCAGGCAGAGATGCACTGGATCCAGCTCCTCAGGGACCCCCACAAGCAGGGAGATCAGCAGCGAACAGCCCGGCTGTATCCCATGCTCTGTATCGGCCTCTTGCCAGTGCTGGATCCAGCCCTGGGCCTCACTCTGATCCTTGGATCCCTGCAAGAGGAGAGCCAGGTTCTGCAGAGACCCCATTCTTGTTCCTTACCTCCCAACCTCTGGTACCATAAAACACCCTGAGCTCACAGTAGAGACCCTGCCAGCTCCTCAGCACAGCCAAGGCACCCGAGAGCTCTGCTCTACAACTACCCCGCGCAGTCAGGCTGCAAGATGCTGTCTGAAAAAATGCTTTAAAACCAAAGCCCTCCTCCTCCTCCATTGCTGTTGGACAAGCTGGCACAGTGAAGGAGCAGTAGCGCTCAAGGGAAAAGGCAAAGTAAGGAAGAGGAACCTGGCGGTGTGTTGCAGAGGGACGAAGGGACCCAGGCAGATTAAGAGGGTAGTGATGACAGAGGAGGAAAGAGAACAGAGGGAAGATGGTGTTCTGAGGAGCAAAGCGCCATCGGAGGGTTCATTCAGGAGCTGCTCACAGGAGATTTTGAGGCAAGGCTGAAGACCAGAGCCAAAACCAAGCCTCAGGCCCGTGAGGAACAAACCCCCCTTCCACAAGACCCTGTGCTCACA
>NW_009611764.1:0-1534 GCF_000690535.1 Cariama cristata
TTCTTCTTTTTTTTCTTTTTTTTTTTTAATTCTCCCCCCCGCTCCCCTCTGCGAGCAAAGGTGCTGCCTAACCCGCCCCGGCGCAGAGACCCTCTGCTCAGTGCAGGATCTGTTGCTGCAGCGGGGGGTCTTGCCTTGCTGCCCCCTCCACATGTGAGGAGTCTTGGGCTTGAAAGCGACGCGCAGAAGGGCTGTTTTGGGGCTGCCGTGCTAAATTCCAGTGCCCTGTTCGTGCGTGCGATGGCTACGTACACGTGAAGGCTGTACCTGCCAGCCTTTGGCAAGCAACAGGTCCTTGGGATTTGGGAACAGGCATTCCTTCGCGCTGGTTTGGGTCAGCAAGATGATGGACAGAGGTGCTCGGGGTAGAATAGTGGCCGTTAAATGTGCAAATGTGATCTCTGACAGCTGTGTTTGTCTGGGGTTTGATTTTTATTTAATTTTTTACTTTTTTGACTCTAAGGTTCCAAATTTGCATTGCCACCTGTTTTGCTGTCATGCTGACCGTCAGCATGGCCTTCAGACCAATCTGTAACCACAAGGGCCTGACACCGTGCCCAGACCTGGTCGAACTCTTCTAAAATTTAACCACACTTCATGCCGTGGAATTAGAAACATGCCAGTACCAGGAAAAGAGGGGATGGGAAGGAGGGAAGGCTGGTCAGCGTCTGTCCCTTGTGTAGCGAGTTGTGGTACGATGTGCGTTGTCTGCCAGATCAGTGGTTTGGTGCCCAAATCCCTGGGCAAGAACAGAAACCGTGCAGGGGGTCGGTGAGAGGTACTTGGTGGTGAGTTTGTGGTCAGGAGGCTGAAGTGTGCTGTACAGGGCTCCGCACCGCTCCTGGGAAAATATTTGGGAGCCCATGCATCAGAAGAGGTTGGAAGTCAAGGACTGAATTCAAGGAATCGGTTTTGTAGGGAGGATCGCTGTTAAAAGCAGGGAGGGCCGAGCTCCGCCGCGTCCCTGGTTCCCCCTGCTCTGTGCTGGCCAGGCCATTGATTTTTGTTGGTGGCTGTGGCTCGAGTACGAAGCCCCTCCGCTCTGCGGGGCTCCCTGGAGCAGGGAGGGACGAGGCTGGAGAGGACGAGCCAGGGAAGAGACATATAGCACTTACACACTTCTCTGACATCTTCCAAAGGCGCCCGGTCCTGTTGAAGGGTGCTCCTCCTCCGATCGCCTCGACCCGTCCCAGAGCCAAGGGTCCCTTTGGCAGATTGAGGGCAGAAGAAGGGGGCACTGCTGGAAGGTCGACATTAAACATTTGTAGCTCTGTGAAAAAGAGGGAGAGCAGGGGAGAGAAAAAAAGAAAAGCTAAAGATTATCTGTGTTTCAGTTGCACTGGGGTACGTTTCTTTACCCGTTTTGATGCTAATGTCTCATTTAGTATGTTGCATGTGTCTTTTTTGTTTTGGTTTTTTTTATTAAATAAAAGAGAAAAATGTGTATATTTTTGGCAATTTAAGGTAATGTAGCTAAGATATATTTTTTTCACGCTGCTTGACTGTTCTTTATTATAATAAATAATATTAATAT
>NW_009611765.1:0-21495 GCF_000690535.1 Cariama cristata
TGGCAGCGGGGTGCCCGAAGCAGGTTAGAGCCCGCTGTGTCTGCTCTGGGATGGTGCCTCAGCTGTGCCCTGTTGTGAAGGTGGACGCAAAATAAGGCAATGCGTTCATCCTGGGGTTGTGTAGTCTGGAGAAGAGGAGGCTGAGGGGAGACCTTATGGCCCTCTACAACGACCTGACAGGAGGTTCGAGTGAGGCGGGGGTCGGGCTCTTCTCCCCGGTAACTAGCCACAGGACGAGAGGAAACGGTCTCAAGTTGCACCAGGGGAGGTTCAGGTTGGATATTAGGAAAAATTTCACTGTAAAAGTCGTTAAGCGTTGGAACAGGCTCCCCAGGGAGATGGTGGACTCACCATCCCTGGAGGTGTTCAAAAAACTTCTAGATGTGGCACTTTGAGACATGTTTTAGTGGGCATGGTGGCATCGGGTATACGGTTGGACTTGGTGATCTTTGAGGTCTCTTCCAACCATAATGATTCTATGATTCTATGATTCAGACATTATTTTATAAGTTAAGAGAAAAAGAGATTTGAAAAATGGAAGGTAGGAAAAGATTGACAGCAGTAAGGTTGTGTATTTGCTTTCAGAACACTTTTGATTGTTGGGCATTTCATACCTATAATTCCTACATCTCATTGTTTAAGAAAAAATTAATACATTTTGAAGAAAATCCTTAAACATGTTAATGAAATCAAGTAGTATTCAATTAACTGAAGAAGTAGGAGTGCCAAGAGCAGTATGCATCTGCATGTGATTTTCTTGTATTTTCTTTTACTGTCTATGACAAAACAGAGAAGCAAAAATGTATATAAGATGTGATCCTTACGAAGTCATGGATTATATGGAATGTATGTTTTCTAAAACATTTAGCAAACACTGAAGAAATGGTAAATATAGGGCAGCTCTCAAGTAGTTCACATATTCAGAAAAGATGAGGAAAGGTTTATTTTTATCCTCAGTTAAGCATACAGCTGGATTTCAAAGCCTCACAGCTCTTCTTTCAGACTTCTTAGGCATGTTTTTTGAGAAAGTAATACCAGTTCAGTCTTTCATTAAGGAAGGAAGTTTCAGTTGTTGAGTCTTTAAACTGCTGAATGGTGAACAGGGTGCATGATGGAACAGATCTCAAAATATCATGCTCAGCATAGAGCTTTGTTACAGTTATTGATTGAAATTGATTTTTCTTCTGTAAAATATATATCCATGCAGTGTCGTTAGTTTTTTGAACAATAATGAATTTAATATTCTAGTTAATTTTATTTCTTTATTCATTTTTGTAACCATTTATGCCATATTCATAATTTAGGGCAATAAATTGATTAAAAATGTTCTGTTTTAAACTTGGCAGAATCCTATTTTTGAAATATTGATAATAAAGGCTAGAGGAAGCTCTACAGAATAGAATAATCCAAGGCTTCCAATCCCTTCTGCCTTTTTCAGATACTGCATTGACTTTCAGGTATACGAGAAGTCACTGTGACCCACAGCAACCAGTAGGTAAGCAGCAGAACAAAAGTTTGCACCACTTTCTGATCAGATTTTTGTCAGTTTCCAGATTGTTTACTGTCCTTTATCAATTCATGTATTCCAATCAAAAGGAAAAGATATTTAATATAAGAGTTTAATACCTTAGAAATGAATGTCAAGAAGTGGATGCTCATGGTATCAAACTAAAGCAGGTGTTGGTTGGGTTTTACATATTAGAAATAATGATTTTGTGGCTGTAAGGAGATATTTATCCTACAAGGGCTGGTTCAAAGGTTCAGTTGTATTTGTTCATTAACATAAAAATACTGCATTGAGAGGTAGGGAGGAAAAGAAGGATATTAAAGTTAAAGTAGAGGTTTCATATGTCCTGATCTTCACTGTTAGTGTCACAAATTCATTGAGTATACATGATGTAATTTTTAACTTAAAGAAAAAATGATTTTACTATACTCTCCTTGCAGTAGACCAAAATGTGAACACAATGTTAATCAGTGTTACAAAATCGAGACAGTTATTAGAATCATCTTGTGTGGTTCAGTGGCCAGCCTCCTTTAAAACTGATTGGCACTGATAATGTCTGATAATTGCTATTTTAATTTTTGTTCCAGGAAAAAATTATAAATTCAATATGGCACCCATTTTAAATTGGAAGAAGTTTATGAACGTTGATCCAGATGCTCTACCTCATCAAGAGGAACTAGCAGACAAATGGCTGGAGACCGTGTCCAAGGTACTCAAGGGGAAACAGAATATAATGGTTTTGTTATACATTCTTCCCTAAACTGTCTCTGGTCCTTCAGATATATGTGTTATTTATTTTGTGGCTTTCATTGATATTTGTATAAAAACACTGTTGTCTCTTTCCTTAGGTTGATGGGAAAGAATTAAAAACTGAAACTCCAGCACAACTGATACACCTTTTTAAAATTACTCAGTCACTATTGAAGGTTTGTATTAATCCTCACTTTCTACAGTTCTGCAGATGCCTTTGTTTATTTTTTGTTTAAATGAAAGCATCATTGCTCTCTTGGTTTTTTTTTTGTCTTCCTGCACTGAACACACTGGTTACTCCTAAGAGCATTGATATGCTAAATTTGTGCTTGCACCAGAGTATCTGCTTGTAGCTGTTGGGATTATGGCATGTAGCAGTGGGAAGTGAATAGTTATATAGTTAAGAACCCTTAGTTTTGTAGATGGAAAAGGCAAACATATCTCAAAAATTGGTTAGATGTTGTAAGTTTTTGGTCATGATTTTAATTTTAATACAAGTTTTGGTAGCTTGATGTTTTAGAACGAATAAAAATGTCACCGTGAATGAAGAAACATCACTATCCTAAAATGGATCCTATAAATCTATCACACTTTCTTGTATTTACTCATAAATGTGCTGAAAGCAAGGAGTAACAGCAGCATAGGTTAGCAAACTCGTTTTACAGAGGCTTTTTTACTGTGTTTAATTCTCAGCATTATGCCTTTGGATGTTTAGGTAGCCCTGTAGAATAAATTACTAAAGAAGATATTTCAGCAATCTGAACTTCTTAATTGTCAGCATGGGGAAAAATGGCAGTGGTTTTGTTTATTTAAAGAGAGAAAATTGATGTTCTTTTGTAAATGTTTTCATCATTCTAACCATGAGGTCTGTGGAACAATCTTTTGATTTATGTTAGTAATAAAAATTTCTTCTTTGTTTGCTATGCTTTTTTGCCCAGATGAAAGTTCAAGAGGTAGAGCTGGCACTAGAAGAAGTTGAAAAAGCTGGGGAAGAGCAAGCCAAATGTGGTAAGCAAGCCTTTTTATGCTGTTCCTAAATGATTTGTTAAATGTATTTTTTACGGTTTTGGGTTAGTTTTTTTTTAATTTTAGGGAACTGAATAAAATACCAACTGCTCTGAAGTCAATTGCTTCAGTGAAGCTAAATATTTACAGACTAAGGTTAACCCTTGTTATTTCATGTACTTTTTACCTTGTCAGGTAATTCACTGTATCTGTTCTATTTTAACAGAAAATCAACTTAAAAGCAAGGTGATGAGACTTCAAAATGAATTAGAGGTATGTTCTAAATACAGAGTGCTGTTTGGCGGTTTTTTTAAATGAATTTTTTTACACTAGTATTTTAATCTAGTAAAGAGATGTAATAGCCCTACATTTTAGCTAATACTTTTTATTGGCTTTTGAATATTCACAAGCCTCAAGTTTGCAAAGAGCTGTATGTGCAATGAATTTTTTTATACTTGAATAAATCCCTTTTATTTTTAGAGACTTCTGGGTTTTGTTGAAAGAAGCTAGTGAGCCCTTCCTGTTGCTTTTCCTGAACATTAGGAACATTAGTCTTAGCATCTGCTTTGGTTTTTTAGTTCTTTCTATTTTGAAAAACTGTATTGTATTTATGATGTTATTTTAATGCTTTTAAGATGGCGCAAAGATCTGCTCATGGTCGTGATACTTTTTTGCCTGATGAGATCAACCAACTGGGAAAAGAATTAGCACAAAAAGAGAGACAATTAACAGATATAAAAAAAGAATTGGAAAAAGAGAAGAAAGTAAATGAACAGGTAAGAAGGACTTAACATCTCTAAAAGCTTTTCTGACACATCTTTTGAAAAGTCAATGTTGTGAAAAGAGCCTCTGAAATGAAAAAAAACCACTGATGAAATAGGACTGCTGTGCATTCAATTTTGTTTTGTTTCTGGAGTTCTTTATTTTCATAGTTTGTGGTGTTAGTGATACATATACAGGTTTTCTGTCTTCTTCTAGCTTGCTCTTCGAAATGAAGATATCGAGAATGAAAACATCAAATTAAAGAGAGAGGTTAGTAAAGGATTATTGCTGATTTACTGTATTTTTAACTTTATTTATAAATATATTATTAACTTCATTTATGCTCTTTGATGTGGCACGATGTTTAATTTTGTTTTAGAACATTTCCTGGTTACTGGTACAAAGAGAATATGGAATTTTAATCACATTTAGCAAATATATAGTAAGTCTGCACCAATGAAATTTAGTTAATTGAGGTCTGGAGGTGTCTATGTTTGAATTTACATAGTCCTACTGTGCATTAATTTTGTCTCGATTTTGTGTTTTGAATTTTTAATATTTTTGTTAAATACTATTGACAAATAGATTTGGTGGGTATTAGACAGGATTCAGTTTATGCTTGCTGCTTTTGCTAAGATTCTCTGATGGGTTAAAATAAAATTACAAAAAGTCAAAAGTTAATATGACAATGAATGCAAAGATAGAGTTAACGTTCTTTATTACTAGAATTTTTTTTTTAATCATTCTCTTGAAACATTTTTTCTAGCTGTTTTTAGAAAAAAAATGCATGGTTTAGAACATGTAACACCTGTAATCTTGACCTCTGAGAGAATAAAACAGACAGCAAAAGTTAAATTGATGTCCTGGGGGGAAACCTCGATAATCATTCCTCAAAATGCACTTTTACATGTGTGTGTGTATGTATGTACAAGCACGCACAGGTATATAGAAAATTCTATTTTATTTTGTCTCTGTGTTGTTTCCTATTTTATCTTCCTAAAGCAAATTTAATTTCTAATATTTTTCTTACTTTGTTCTCTTGGTCTTGTTCTCTCCTTTTTAATCGAAAGAAAAAATGTGTAAAGAAAAAGGTGAGGCTTCTAAGTTGTTTTTTTTTTTAAAAGCAGACTGTAGGAATTTGGATAGGTTTTGGCTGTCTTGGCTCTCCGTGGTAGCTTGCTAGAAAAGCAATACTTTGTTCTCAACTCTTCATAATAGATTTAAGTTTGGATTGCTTTCTGTGCAGAACGAACGATTCCATCAGGATGTAGTTGACTATCAGACGGAAATAGATTCTCAAAAAGAAACAATTCTATTACGAAGAGAGAAGGATTCTAATTACAGATCACAATTGTCCAAAAAGAACTTTGAGCTTTTCCAGTATTTGGATAAAATTCAGGTAAAATCTATGCATGCTATTGAGTGTTTACTAGGCTGTTACTGACATAGTGTTTTTCACAAAGGTATGTCAATTTACAGATAAAGTCATGTGGAGTAAGGGAATTTGTGATGTGATTGGGTTCTGTGATGCATATACTTTACATCTGTGAATCTGGCAGAGGTAATGAAGTTACTGGCAATGGGAGATGTCTCTTATTTGCTGTTAGAATTTGTTGAAATTGATGAGGTGAAATACTCTCTTCTCTGCTAATTTCATGTAAGACTTTCAACTCTTACATTTAAGGTAGCTATCAGTGCTTATTCAGATATTAAGATGGGCACTTCTTAAAAGCCGCTTTTTCTTCTATTTTGCAGAATTTGACTGAAGCTAATGAGAAGTTAGACATTGAAAACCAAGAAATGAGGAAGAATCTTGAGGAATCAGTGCAAGAAATGGAGAAGATGACTGATGAATATAACAAAATGAAGCAAATTGTGCGGCAATCTGATATTGTTATGGATCAGTTAAGAAAAGAGAAAGAACAGTACAGATTTCAAGTAAGAACTGACTCTATTGAATGTAATTATTTTTAGGTTTATACTGTATTTTCATATTTTAGCTTAAATTTTGTTCAACATTCAACATATCCAATTAAAAACACAGGCTTTACTGAAGTAACACTCTCTAAAAGTACTGTGATCTTTAAATTTGGTGCAAATTTCAAAACTGAACTGCAGATCACAAAATTTTTTGTACAAATTGTTTATCATACTCTGTTCTTAAGAGTTGTGACCTTCCCTTGCTTCTGTAATGCTAATCTGTTAAATTGTATGGGCTTGATGTAGTGTGTTTGTACGTATACATTGATTAAGCAAAACATTTTTGTGATATGATGTTCATCCAAATGGCATTTTTAGGTTCAGGAGCTTTCAGACCAGCTGAAAGCAAGGAATGAGGAAGATGATAAAGTCGTGGCAGCTGTAAATGCAAAAGTTGAAGAATGGAAGGTACTTTTAAATACTTTTTTATTATTTTTAGGAATTATTTAAAGTGTTCTGATGGTATTTTATCTTCTTTTCAGAAAATCTTAGCTTCAAAAGATGATGAAATTCTAAAGTATCAGCAAACGGTGTTTCACTTGACAGAGAAACTGAAAATGTTCCAACTTGATGTAGACAGAAACAGTATAGTGACCCTTCAGCAGGTACAGTCTATGTGAAAAATTACACACAGAGAAATTACCGTTTCCTAAATATGCTAGTGACCAAATAATTATTGAGCCTTTCATAGTTTGCAACTACCAGAATATGTATTACTTATGTTTGAGAATTATGAGACGGGTTGATTCATTCCACTACAAAGTTAGCTTAATAGACAACGCACAAAGGAAACTTCTCTTGTTGTATGTATGGACTGAGATGTTGGTAGTTGGTTCTGTTACTTTCATATTTATCTTTTCTAACTATTAGTAGAGTGATTGCTTTAACATATAAGCATCCATAATTTAATGCTTTTAAATTCTGTCCTCTAAATTTGTTAGTGAAGGAAGAGTCTTGCCTAATGTTTCCTTTTCTGTATTCCTTTGTCTCACCTGATGCCATACTATTAAGTCTGTGGTTCAGCCCATGAGAGAGGTAGCTGCATTTAAGTATCTCTCATATTCATGCCAAATTACATAGTTCTTTATGATTTTGAATTTCCCCACTTTCTTGAAAGACGTAAAAAAAATAAATAGATAAATAAAATATGCATTATGGAAAGCGTACTGTGTGATACTAGGATGATTTCCTGCCTTGTTTCAAGTTTTTTAAATAAATGTGTCATGGCATTTGTGTTACATGTTGGGCCCTTGTAGACTGAGCAGTATGGTATGATATATTTATGCAGCCTTTGAAAACTAGGAACAGATAGCTTCTCAGGAGAAAAAAAAAAGTACAAATCAGCCTCTGATGATCAGAAAAGGAAGGCAGCTGAAAATAACTTTGATAAACAGTTGTAGAGACTGGTTTTAGCTAACTAGATGGCTGTAGTGGTTGCTTTTTTGGATGACCATCATTAGCATGACATTTTGAACAGTCCGGTGGAAATAAGCATGCTTTTAAAGCAGACACTTAAAAATTAAGTCAACTTACTGCACTGTGTTTTAACTCCAAATGCACCGAGCTTGTTATGGTTCAGTGTATGTTTACATTCCAAAGGGTTGTGTTTAGGTCCTTACAACTTTGCTAAGCTCTTTACTTTTATATTTGAAATGTGGTTTTATTTGTCCTCTAAGAAGGCCTGAGCTTTTTTTTTCCATAACATTGGTATAAAGTAAGGTCAGCAACTCCTGAGATTTTTACATTATGACTACTTTCTGTGAGTTTTTTCCAGGTCTCTTTTTTATCTTTTTCCTCTCTTTTCGTTCATCACAGAAAAAATAACATTTAGCTCTCTGTGATATTTGTAAAGCTCATGTATAAGCACAGAAATAGTATAATACAGAAGTCACTTTCACAGTCTGTGTTCACTTAGGGATGCATATGCATGCAAAACAAGGTGTGATATGAATTTTTAAAAGTTGTATGACTTGCTGTAAGGCAGTCTGCAGTACAGTGTCATGTGTGATGGATTGTTAGTCCTCCCAATTTTGAACTTGTATCTCTTGGTTCCCACTGGCAATTGTTTATCAGGAAGCTGTAAGAAACGTGTATCGTCTGAAACTTCATCACACATTGGCTAACTCTCAGAGAACTGTTCCGTTTAAAATTGATATACTAAAATAGTGCTTTTATTTTTGTGTGTGTTTGAGTGCTTTATTTTTACTCCTTTTTTTTTTCCTGCTTTGCCTTTATATAACCAACTTCTAGATAATTTCTGAACTCTATGTTGTAAGTACAGTATATTTGATGTTCTATAAACTGCCTTGTATTAGCTACTTCTAATTTCTTCATTTACTGTGTGGTGTTCTAAATTGATATCTTGCCTGTCAGTAAAGAAGAATTCTTTAATGGAGTTTCTTTTTTTGTGTGTAGGGTGTGCAACAGCGAGATGCTCAGATAAGATTGCTTACTAGGCAAGTGGAACAGTATACCAAAGAAATGGAACAAAATGCATTTTTTATTGAGGAATTAAGAAATAATTTCGAAAAGTGTAAAGGTAACATGACCACTTTATTTTAATACCTGTGGAAAGCAAAATAAACCACAAATTTACTGTGCATTCTTTATTCTGTAGAAATCCTGAAAAAAATATTTGCAGTATTTGAGTAATATTAGTCTCTAATTTTTTTGTTCATTTCCATTTATTAAACATTTGTGAAGAGTTTAAATTTATTCACAGTACTTCAGTGGGTTTTATGGGTAATACAGTGCCTAGTAAAACTCTACCTGGTCTGTAAGGTTTAGAGCAGAACAAATAAGGTCTCAGCTCTATCAAGAATTGCAAATGAGTAGTAGCATGCAATTCAAAATAAATTCTGATGTCCCTTACGTGCACTTACTTCTTATAAATATTGTTTGAATGAATAATTGGGGAAAAAAAACCCCAAACTTTCATATGTAGTCTTTTGTAAATAATTAAGAAGAGCAGAAAATGAAGATCTCTCTTATAACATCGTCTGAAGTGTTTCTTTCTTGCTTAATGGCTGATAGCAAGAATTCCTAGTTGAATTGTAAACAGATCAAGGTTTTTCTTTCCAGGTCACGCATCTCTTACTCAGCAGAATCATATTGGGGATATGCAAGAAAAGTTAAAAATGCTAGAAGAGAGAACTAAGGAGGCTGAGAAAGTGGCAGAATTAGCAGAAGCAGATGCTCGAGAAAAGGACAAAGAGCTTATTGAGGCTCTGAAACGAATAAGAGACTATGAACTGGTAAACAATTTGTCAGAGTGGGCAGGGTATTTCTTCATATTTTTAGGAGATCATTTTGTCCTGTTTTTTATTTACTGTGTTCTAATTAGAAATTAAATGAATCACTTCTGATGCTGGTTTTTTTTTTTTTCTCTTTTCTTTCATAACATTTTGTGATCACTGACTGCATGCAATTTGTTAGCCATACATAACAATCTTTACGAGTCGTCAGATTTAATGTATTTGTATGGGCTTCTGGAGTCCATTGAACAGTACTTGAACACTCAAGATATGACTCTTCGAAGGATCATGTAGTGAGAGGACTCAATTTTGAAATATGCAGAGACTCCTCTGTAGTCAAAAGACAAATTTGTAGGATCTGCTTTTTATTCAGTAACTTTTTTCACTATGCATAGTGCAGAAGAGTGATACAAGTTGAAAAACGTTTTTTCTTATCTATATAATGATGAAAGACAGATTCATAATTTATTTTCTTACATCTTCTGTTGGCTGTTGTGTTTTTACTTTCCATTTGGATTTTTACAGGGAACATACGGTTTGGAAGAGGCTATTGATGAAATAAAAGGTTTAAAACAGCAAATCAAGATACGAGAACATGAGATTGAAACATTAGTTAAGGAAGTCAATAAACTTGATCTTAAAATAAACGATTTTCTTGACGAAAACGAAGTACTCAGAGAGCGCTTAGGTATGCTATATCCATTATGTTTTCAATTATTTGTTGTGTAAGAATTGAAATAACATTATATCATGGAAATCTTTTACTATGCCAAGTAACTAATTAAAAATAATTTTGTATATTCTGCTAATATTTGCAAGTAGTTTTAGTTAGGACAAACTGCATAAATGGACATGACTAAACTTCAATGTACATGACTAAACTCGGCTTACAGGTTGCTTTGACTGAAGAAAGTAGTAGAATAGGTTTTGTAGTGCTTTTTTGGTTTTGATTCCTCTTTGACTGTACACTGCTTAATTAATTCCATAATACAGGATTTGGAAACCATAATGTACTGAAGTTGTAATGCTAGATTGAAAAACACAAAGAAAACTTTGAACAGGCTTACTTTTACATAGAAGAATCTAAACATAAGTATAGTTTGGGTTTTTGAGTAACTGAAGTAAAATTATACTTTCTTTTGGTGTTACTACATGAAGCATAAGATGTGTGTACATATATAGAAATACTTACAGATCTTCAACTATCAACATTTTTTAAATTCTACTTGACTGGTAATGTTCTCATTTAAATTAACTGCATTCTAATGATTACTAACATTAATGATTTTCCTTAATGAATAGTTATACAGCATATACTGTGTTTTAGGTCTTGAGCCGAAGGCAATGATTGATTTAAATGAATTGAGAAACAGCAAAGCACTGAAGCAGCAGCAATATAGAGCTGAAAACCAGATTCTTTTGCAAGAGGCAAGTGATAAATCCTATTTTCGTGTAGGAGCTATATAATAAAAATGTATTTAAACAAAATTAAATACTGATCTGTGAATAATAATATGCAGATTGAAAGACTGGAAGAGGAAAGAATTGAACTGAAAAAACAGGTTTGTAAGTTGGCTGAGGAGAAACAAACAAGAGTTACAAGAGGTAGGATTTTTTTATTATTATTATAAACGGTCCTTTCAAAAGCATGCTCTCTGTACTTATTAATATAGCTATGTTATGTTTACATATTTGTTTAAATTACAAGGCTAAATACATTTCATTGAATCTGTAGGAAGAGGTGATTGGTTTTGTATTTCCATAGTCTTAGAGCCCAGTAGCTTTTTCACTTGTAATGGCTAGTAATGCATCACTGAGAGTTGTGTCATTGGCTTGCAGTTCTTAGATGCAGGATGATCTTGCCATGATTTCCAGTAAATCTATATAATGTATGTGTTTCAAAAATCTTAAAATCTCAATTCTGTGACACCCAGGGAAGCGTAATGTGCTCAAATGGAAAGGTTTACAGCTGCTTGCTTTGCAGGTAGAAAACTAGAACTGGGATATACTAAATGGAATATATTCCCTTGCTTGGAGACCAATTAAAAATTCATAATCATTTATTACTTATTACTTACATTATTATTTATCATTTACTTACAATTAGGATTGGATGCTGGTAATACACAGATAACTGATAGGTTTTCTGAAGAGAACGGAATGAATAAGAGGAAGTTGGATTTCTTGAACAAACATGATATTGCTGAAGTAAAAGCAAAGGTAGGTTCATAAAGCAAGTTCATAAGCATTTATTGTCTTTCTCTTTCAAAATAAAAATAATGTTATTTTGAAAATATCTGTTCAAATATTTCTCTAGGTGCTTTTGAAAATCCAAAAATTAATAATTTGTAATTTTTTTAGAAGACTCATGAATGTTCTGTATTTTTGTTAATATAGGCTAGCAGCTCATGTAACATGGAAGGGAGAAACACACAGGTAGAGGAGCACCAGTTAGACTTCTGAAGTCAGAGAAAGATATAGCTGAAAACAGTAAGGCTGTGGGAAATCTATGTAGGAGAACTTCTGGCATACTTGAGAATTTTGATCACTTGGAAAAAAATAGAAATACTTCGGTTCATTTAGGTTCAAAACGTGACAGAGTGGCAACTAGTTAATGACAAGTGTAGTTCTGAAACTCTTGGTATAAAAGAACTTTTCGTATCACCAGAGCTACAATTGACACAGACATCAGGGATAACAGAGTATATGGACAAGAGAGAGACGTTGAAAGACTTAAAATCAGACAACACAGGTTCATTTTCGGCTTATCAGCGAGTGTGTAAAACCTCAGAGGTACATAACCAAAATTACAGAAACAAACCATCTTTTCAGAATCAAGTGTCCATAACTTCTAATTCAGACCAAACAGGTCAGGAAAATTCTTGCCCAGGACTATCTCTCAGCAAAAGGTCTCTGATTCCTTGTGCATCTGCTCTTGGAAAGCCAATAACGCACAAAACACAAACAATGACATTGAAGGATGGGGGCTGGGGGATGATGTGATTGAGAGCAGCCCTGCGGAGAAGGACTTGGGGGTGCTGGTGGATGACAGGCTAGACATGAGTCAGCAATGTGCACTCGCAGCTCAGAAGGCCAACCGCATCCTGGGCTGCATCAAGAGAAGTGTGGCCAGCAGGTCGAGGGAGGTCATTCTGCCCCTCTACTCCGCTCTGGTGAGACCCCACCTGGAGTATTGCATCCAGCTCTGGAGCCCTCAGCACAGGAGAGACATGGACCTGTTGGAGAAGGTCCAGAGGAGGGCAACAAAAATGATCTGAGGGCTGGAGCACCTCTCCTATGAAGACAGGCTGAGAGAGTTGGGGTTGTTCAGCCTGGAGAAGAGAAGGCTTCAAGGTGACCTCATTGCGGCCTTCCAGTACCTGAAAGGGGCCTATATGAGAGATGGGGACAGACTTTTTAGCAGGGTCTGCTGTGACAGAACAAGAGGTAATGGTTTTAAACTAAAAGAGGCTAGATTTAGACTTGACATAAGGAAAAAATTTTTTACAATGAGGGTGGTTAAGCACTGGAACAGGTTACCGAGAGAGGTGGTGGAAGCCCCATCCCTGGAGGCATTCCAGGTCAGGCTGGATGAGGCTCAGAGCAACCTTATCTAGTTGGAGATGTCCCTGCTCACCGCAGAGGGGTTGGACTAGATCTTCCAGCCATCTTCCAGCCCAAATGATTCTACGATTCTATGAAGGATAAGCAAGACTATTCACAAGTAAAGTTTTCTGATTTAACTACCTTTCAAGAAGATGGAGAAGGAAAGAAATGCCTAACAGAATTGTTACAAGTAAAAACTTTGGAAAGGGGAATTGAAAATGGACAGTCAGGACACTCAGATCAGATAGATCCTGTTGAAAATGTCATAGAACAATTGAGGAAAGAAATAGCCCTTCTTAGATCACAGGTGAGACACCTTTATAGTATGTGTGTATTTTTATCTATTGCAGTTATTTAGAAGATAAATTCAAATAGTATAGATGTCTTGGTTTACTTTCATCTTGATTAAAGCTATAGGATTGTTCTAATAGAATTGGGCATTTTTTCTTCTAATAAAAGAGAGTGCCTAGTCATTAATTTACACTTGTTTGTTGACATAGGATTGAAAAATTTATACATATATTTTCGTTCTGTCAGTGGAAAAAGTGTGCACAATACCTGTGCACACGCACATAGGTAGGTAAACAGAGAGAACACTTTTTATTCTAAGACCTTACACACATCTGTGTAGATGAAGTACTCGTCACTTTTCTTATTAGTGCATACAGCCTTTCATCTCATAGAAATTAATTGTTGCAACTGTATTTTAAACAGTATAGTTTGAGGATTAGTTTTAAAAATGTTTTAAATAAATGCAGAGAAGCACAAATGGTAACTTACAAGCATTAGTTGAATGAAGTAGGGACTGAATCAGTCCTTTGGTATGAAAGATAGAGGATGAGATTTCTGTTAAAAGTCACAGATGTTATTTGACTAGAGGACACCTCCTACCTCCAGAGAGATGGTATGAATTTAGACTTTTGGAATAAGAAAGGCCTTTGCTTCTGGGAAGCATCTAAGAAGTTCCTGAGTTGGTTCTTCTATCCTTTTATCCATTTCCTTGCCAACTGACAAATGTAATGTGTCTGTTTTCAGAAAAAAAGATTTCCAATGAAAAAGTCCAGTATTTATTAAAATGACCTCTAATGATAAAATCTTTTAGTTTCTCAAAAGAGTTTTTTAAAACTTTCTATGATCAGTGAACAATGGGTTGATTTCAGGATGCTTGCTGTGGTTTCTTTTATTCACATGATAAATCATATAGAAAAAACATCTGCTAGTAACTTCCTAAAGTGGTACCTTGAAATGCTGAGTTAGTCTTCTGTATAGTGGAGAACATGGCTTTGGTTGCTAGAGATGCATTTGGGGCATGGATCAAGCCAGTCCCTCAGAGTCTCACAGACTTCTGGTCTGTAAGAGACACTTGTTCCAACTGCTGCATGACCCAAGAATACGTTTCCCTAGATGGTGTTATATGGAGTACACTTTGTGTAATTCTTCCAGTGAATCCATCTCTCTTGCCATTGCATTTCGGGCAGGAGATTCATATGGGGACCAGGAAATTTTCATGAAGGCATACTCCAAATTTGAAAAAAGGCTGGGACTAGAACACTGGACTGCTAGAATTAGAATCTGTGTATTTTTTGTCTGGGAGAAACCATCTAAGAATGTGATGAGGAAACATGGGTACAATATATAAGATAAGCAAATAGGTCTTTCCTATCTTTAACTGAAATGTTTTGGAACTGATGACATTTCTGTTGAGCCCATTGAGCTATGTAATTGATCAGTGGAAAGTATAAGTCTATACACACCAGGCTTTTTTCAATTATACAACGGTTTTTCCATGCTACAGGAGTATGCTTTGCTGTTGTGAGTTCTCTTAAAATACTGTGTTAGCCGAGATGTGGAATGAACGATGCCTACTAATTGCATTCTCAGTAAAAAAAAAGAAGTGTTTCTTTTTATATTTTGGAAAATAAGTCTTGGAAATATAATTTTTTTGTATATAAATGGAGATAGAATTCTATACTAATAACTTACTGTTGTTTTTTTTTTTTAGAATGAGCAGATATCCAGAGATGTGTTGATCAAGAGTATGCTAAATAGTTACACAGAATTAAATTTTGAAAGATGCAGAAGCCAGGCAGTGTGGGTAGCACAAAGTTTAAAAAAAAAAAACAGAACAGGATAAATATTTATATAAAGTTTATTCATGGTTTAAATAATTTTTTCCTGATAATTTTGTTGCTATGAAGATGAGGCTATTGCTTTGATTGTTGCCTTCTATATAACACCTCATTTTGGTTTGCATACTATGTAATTTCACTGTTGAATGTATAAGGATTAGCAGTACTTTCAAGCATTTGTTCTTATTTAACCACAGAGTCTTAATGAAAATCCTAATACTAAAATTCCTAAACTACAATTTTTGAGTCTTCTTTGTTCTTTTCTTTAGAATGAGTATCTTGCAAATGAATTAAGTGTGAAAGAGAGAGATTTGGAGAAGAACAGGACTGTAATAGCTGAATTTCAATCTAAATGTAAGTTGCAACCTGTTTTAAAACTAGGGAATATTATCAAGTACCTGCAGATAGTTTGCTTATTTAGTTGTTCTGTTTCTGTGATTGTGACTGCAAATATCTGACTTTGCAGTTCCTGGTTTAAACACAGTTTACTTTGATATCTTTCACAATGACTGAGTTTGCTGTGTACATAGAAGGTTATTATACGCTCATTCTCATATACTTCTGAACTGTGGGAATTATGGTTGTAAATTGATCCAGGAGTGAACACAATGATTACAAAACAATGGATGTAAATGGCATTTATTGAATTGGAATTTCTTTGAATTCTCATTAATGACCCTTTTTTTTTCCCCCAGTTTTGTGTTTATATTAGTGTATATCTTTGCGTGCATGTGTATAAATACGCATGTAGTGTTGCTAATTTTGAACTTAAATTAGTGGTGGTACATGAAACATAGTTTATTCATACAAAATACATTAAACTAGAATCTCTCATGTTTTTTCTTCCTGAATCAGACCTAATAAGGGCTCTAAGTCTGTGAGTGATCCCAATTATAACAATTATACAGTTTACTTGTGTAATTGTAGTGCATTTCTGGCTCCAAGGAAGTGTTGGGGAGTTAAACCCACTTGCTGCTTATGTGTATATGTGTATTAGCTGAAGTGCAATGCTTGCAAACTCTGAAATAAAAATAATGCTAATTTCTCTAGACAAGAATCTTAATTTTTCCCAGAGAATGTAAATTCTAAAAATTCTTTATGACTTTTCAAAACAGAGTTGGTGAAACTACTCAAACTGCTCCAAATTTTGCAGTTCACGCCTGGGTCTTCAGGACAGTTAGCCATATTGTTAAGATGCAGAGAATGTCCTGAGAGGTTTATTGTTTTTGTTTAAAGTTTCCAGACTTCTTACTCTGTGCTGGAAACTCTGGAATTCTGGAAAATAATGGTGGCTGGAAAACTTGCGAGTCCTTATCACAGCCAAAAAAATGTAAATGTTCTTTTTTCCCAGTCCGCAGTAGGAATTTAGGCAATTCCTATATACTTCATTGTTACACCCATACATTTCCAAGATAGCCACATTTCTGGATTTGTAAAAGCCAGTCAGACAGGCTACTGCAGAAGTGAAAAAAGTGGCAGGAAACATTGAAGACGGGAACGCTGAATAAAGTCAAATGTGTTCCCATGAAGCATTTCATTATTGTTTTGTTGATATTTCTCCAGCAAAATACGCTCTGCGGATGTTCCTAGCAGCTCTGCTTTTAACTTCTCAATTGGTTATGTCTACATATAATATGAATGTTCTCTTTGTATATCAAATCAACAAGTATTATGATGAAATGTCCTAGGAAACCTTAACTAATTTTTTGAGTGCTTTTAGACACATTTACAATTTTTATTACAGTAAAAGAATTATCAGAAGAGAATAAACAACTTGAACAAGGAATGAAAGAAATATTGCAAGCTATCAGGGAAATGCAGAAGGATCCTGGTCTGAAGGGAGGAGAAACAGTCTTAACAATCCCTAGTCTGGATCATTTAGTTACTGTAAGCTTGCTTTTTAAAGTATTATTTTGCTTTATAGGATTTACAGGCTTCTTTTTTTTCCTCTCAATTATTGGGTTATTGTGTAATTGAATAGTAGCTTCCGTATACATACGCTTCCTTAGTTACAATTAGAAGTACATGGTGTGATACCTCTTTAAAAATACAAATTAAAAATATACAGTAACAAGAGATTGCCAATAAAAATTAAAAAAAAAAATCTTTACCTGGATAGTATAAAACTGTCTTTGGCAAGTTTATTGTCCCAGTCATAAAGCTTAGGTAAAAGGTTGTTTGCCGGTCTTTTACCTCTATGGGACCTGCAGGCAATGTTTAAGAAAAATTCTTTATTCAAACATCTTACAAAAAAAATAGTGTTTTTACAGGAAAACTTAACCATTTAAATCACGGTCTATGGCAAATATACCATCAGGAAACTGATAAGTAGATTTTACAACATTAAAATTTCATACCTTTTGCTGATTTCATGCAGTCTAAACTTGAGGGCTCCAGTTTATTATGAAAAACCAGAGCTTTTCTGCACTTTTTCTGTTTTGTTAATTAAATGTTTACTGTATTAGGCAATGGAATCAAAGCATTCAGAGGGAATCTTTGATATTAGTGTGCACTTGAAAGCTCAGGTTGACCAGCTTACAGGACGAAATGAAGAATTAAGACAGGAGCTCAAACAGGCTCGGAAGGAGGCAACAAATTTCTCTAATCAGCTGGCAAATGCAAATGAAAAGGTATACAATTTATTTTATACAATTTATTTTGTACTTGAAAAGTGGCTGCTCTGATAATCTGGAACAAAACCACACAATCTATAAAATACTGAATTTACCTTATGTGAACAGTGTAATTATACAAATCTTAATTAAATTTATGTATTGAATCTACCAATTTGTCCACTTTAAGTTCAAATCTTGCTCTTCTTTATGTTACTTTATCTTTGGAATATGCTGTCATGTTAAACACCAAGCATGCCTAGCTTTTGAGGGAGAACTGTGCCCAAAAAAGGTCACAGATTTCTTTCTTCAAAAAGCCAGTAGTCTTGCATTTGTTATTTATAAATAAGTAACAATGATTAAGTGTTCTAAAATGATGAATCATTTTCTAAAATCCTGTATCTTGTTTTAAGTTGTACAATTGATTCTGTGGAATGCTTCTTCCAGAGCAGGAAAAAAAAATGGAATATTATCTTACAAGAAGCCAAATTTAAATTTGCTCTTTAGAAAAGGTTGGGTGATGCAAAAAGTTTGCCAGTAACTAATATTCTGGAATAGTCGTTTATGTACTATTAGAGTAGAGAACCAGAAAGCTTTAAAAAAGTTAACTGAAAACGCAAAGATTTGTTTAGAATAAGCCATCAGATAACCACTGCAATAATTCTTTCCAAAACTTCATCTTTTTAAAAGGAATAGAAGTGCACTGTGTTTTAAATAATTTGGAATAAAACTGTGGTGAATCCTTAGATACGTGAAGCTACCTTGATTCCTGGAGTCATTTGATAAATTTGGCTTAAGATATTATGCATTTAATGATTTATGGAATCACAGCATTTTTAAAAGGTTACTTTAAAGAGTGTTTGAATACTTTAGAATATAAGTAGAAGCGAATTAGGTTGTTAATAACAACTGATGTAACACAGGAAAACAATATATTTTCCATCAGTTTGTTGGATTCTTTCTAATTGAATAGCAAAAGCTACTTCTTTATGTTTTTGTTTCTTTTCTTTAGATTACACAACTGAAAAATGAAATTTGTATATTACATCAGTCAGAAGGTGCCAGTGTTGTCTTCCAACCAGTGGGTCTTCCGGAAGGAATGGTCCCTTCAAGTGTTAATATGATTAATTCTCTGAATGAATATTTAATACATCTTATACAGGTAACTCATTTAGTCATTGATAACAATGAGTATTTGTAACATATAGCTAATTCCTCCAAAATCTAGTACCATGCCATGTATGCACATGGGAGAACTCTCCAAAATTATTTTGAAGTTCTGACATCCAGTAAACTCTTTGGACTGTTCTGTTTTTTTAAAGCTGTAAGTATTTTGCTATGTTGTAAACCTGGAAGGTAATACTTAATTAAATTTTTGAGTCTGCATGTGCAAATCTTACTCTGAAGAGTTTTTCTCTCTACAGCAAAGGTCTCTATTTATTTACCATATGAATCTTCATTCCATTATTTGTCGAAAATATGTCAACATTTGTAAAAAGAGGCATAAATACATTGAAACCAAAGCCAGTGATTCCCATGGGAAGCAGAGCAGACAAGCATATAGTAAAGAAGAATTGACTCTTTGAGAATTGGAGTGAAAAGAACTTAACCTTTTTATTATTATTAAATTATTTTGTTCTGTCTTTGGTCACTTTTGTTAATTAGAGAATATTTTTCAACTGTATATCATTGTAAATTAGAAGAGTATTTGGGAACATGAGAAGAAAATAACGCTTTCCCGTTAGACATTCAAGTAGTAGTCTGTGTGGGTTAGCAGCAGCTGATGGTGTTTTGAACTTTGAGGGCTGTAATCCACAGTGCAATTATGCACGATTTCACACCTATTAATATGAATGCCAAAGTTTAGTGGACTTTTTTTCATCTGTTGCTTCTAAAGAGAACACACATTCCATCTGCAGTTCACACAGTTCATGACAGAAGCATCTATCATGAAAAACACAAGGGAGGACTAGCGTTTTGAATAATCCTTTCATGTTTGAAACCTATATTGATCACTTCAATATTTTTATTTGGAAAATAATCATTAGGAACTGGAAAATAAAGAACAGTTACTTAAGCAATTAGAAAAGGCAGTGGAGGACTACAAGCGAAAATTTGCAGTAATTCGTCATCAACAAGGCTTGCTGTATAAAGAATATCAAAGGTATTGTTCTCTTTTCTGAATTATGAAAGTTCAATTATCTAAATGTTGAATAATTTTGAATACAAAATTTGCTGCTGTGTTGAAGTAGTTGCTTGGTTAATGTCATAAATGCTGCTGCTCTTGGGTATGGACTCCTTGTATTTTCTTTAGTCCTGTACAGATTCAGGACTTCAGGATTCTCTTACAAAAACATTTTCTGCTGGACTCTTTTCATATTGCATACTTTATAATGAGGATTACATTGTGCTTTCTGCATCTGATATCTTGTGTTTTATTAGAACCTGGTAGTATGGACTTTTCAGTCTCATTTTCTTTTGCTTTCAAGTGTGGATCCTAACAGTTTTCCTGAGGGGAAAAAAGAGAAAACTGTTATCCAAATACAGTCAGAGAGCTCTGTTTCAAAATTTCAAATCGTCAGGACTTCATAGTTGGTTTTCTTTCAGACTCTTAGTTCCTTTATATGTTTCATTGAATCTAATTTCTATAAACTTCTTTTGGTCAAAAAAAAAAGGATTTTCATCTGTTAGGAGCATAGGGATGAATGTGGTGATTTGGGTTCTTCAGTTAGCAGACTGTTAGTTGTGTCCTCTCTATCTTTGGATTGGAATGAGCAGTCACTGGGTGGCTTTTGGAATAAGAGTGTTTTATCTTTTAGGACCTCCTATTTGTTCTTTGAATCAGTTAAGACTCCCCAGATAACAGTATCTCTGTTTGAGGCATTAAAGCTGTAGCTTTTTGAAAATATTTCAAAAAATATTTGAAAAAAGCTATCATACACTGCCTCATTTAGTACAAGATTAGGTATCTCCAATGACAGGGATAAGATGATAATCCAAGGCTTTTTCTTCAAACCTGTTAAAGATTGAAGTTAGGGGAGGAGACTCTGACTTGGCATCCCATAAAGACTCACTTTCAGAGCATTTTCTTTACTTTTCCTCCATTTTCTTCCATTATGGAAGAAACTAAGGTATCTTCTTTGAAGAGAAAATATTGCTTCTGAGATACCCTTGATTGATTATTTGTTTAAACTAGCCTAAACTATCCTATACAGTCTGTAGGAACTTCCTTATCAGACATGTATAAAGAGTTCATAGTCTTTTTTGTTTCCAAATAAATAAATAAAAGTGGATAGAGGAGAGTAATTTGGGCCAAAGCGAAGCTGAATCTTTTAATGTTTTTGTTTGTTTTCACTGAAATAGAAAAACTAGGGTAGGAAATTCTGTCCTTTATGCATCTGAAATAAAATGAATGTAATAGAAGGAAAAAATTGCAAAACCACTGGAAAAAATGAGTTAATATTACATATATGTATATTATATGTAAATATATATACACAGCCATTGCCTGCCCTTTTGTTTAGAAGTCTGACCTCTAATGCAGAATTTGGATATGGGAAGCCTAAGTTTAATTCTGTCCCCTTCCTGAGAGAAATTTTAACCAACATCTTTTAAAGAAAAAGCCAGCTACTGTGCTGTGGGGAATTCTCAGAGGATGAGTGAGTAATCTTTTCTGTATGGTACTGTACCATTCTGTATGATTAATTAAAAATACTTCAAAATCAACTTAGGTATTCTGTCTGTCAGGAACTTGTTCCCCTTGCAAGTTGTCTCTCAGCTAATGAATGTGCAAGTGCTTCATGCAAAGGAAAGAGTTATGGAAAGGGTCCTTGATTATTTGTCAAACCATTTTATCTAGTTGTAAATCTTATCAGGGAAATTACCTGCTG